>NW_026459863.1:0-76934 GCF_021730395.1 Mercenaria mercenaria
GATCGGAGCTTTAGCTCGTGCGGAACTTCAGCCAACAAAAAACTATAAAAATTTTAAAATTTTATAAAAAAAAAAAAAACTAAAAAAAAAACTAAATTTTTAATTAATTTTAATAAAAAATAAAATAAAAAATAAAAAAAAAAACTAAAAAAAAAAATAAAAAAAATATAAAAATAAACCCATTTTTAGAAAAAAACAATTTTGCGAAAGATATAATTAACTCCTTTTCAATTAGATACATTTTAAATTTAATTTCCCCGGGGAAAAAAATTTTTAAGCAACAAAAAAACGGTTTCCATTTTACTTTAATGAAAGAACCCTCTATTTTTGAGGGTTTTAAAGGGTTTAAATTTTAAGTAAGAATAAATTAAATAAGTTTCTAATGGGGTAAATTTATGATGGACCCAAATCCCCTTTTAATTAATAATGCAGCTTCTTAATTGACCCTTTTTTAGGGGTTAAAAAAAGGGAAAAAATTGGGTTTAGGGATTTTTTAAAAATTTTAAAAACAAAAAAAAATTAAAAAATTAGGTTGAACTATCGAAATTATGTAAAATCCCGGAACAAATAAATTTTATCTATTTAGATACTACTGCAACTGCTGCTGCTGATGAAAAATTGGGGGTTTGCTAAAGAAAGGTTTTTTAAACAAAAAAAAATGAGGTAAATGCAAAAATTTCCAAATTAAATAATTTTTCTTTTTTTCGGGTTTGAAAACTAATTTTAAAACCCCCCAAGTAAAATTCAAATAACACTCAGCGGGACAGATAAAGAAAAATTTAAATTTTTTTTAAGGCAAATGCTGCTAAAACCGGGTAAAAAAAATTGAAAAAAAAATTAAATTCAAGGGGTTTCCACGGAAATTTTTTTAAATGAATTTGGACAAAATTTTAAAAATTTCTGAAAAAATTTACAAAAGCAAGATGGTCATACCTTTGGGGAAAAAAAATGACGAAATTTAAACTAAATACAAAAAACAAAAATTAATACAACTTTTAGAAAAACAGTTTGGTGAAAAAAACCCACAACATGAAATTTGTTTTTTTTAAAAACGACCTAAAAAGTAATAATAAAGAACAAAAACCCCACATTTATTAGATACATTTAAAGTTGATGCAGCACTGAAATACTTGTATTTTTGAGTTTTTGTCGTTTTAAAGTTGGTAAGGTTTTTTTATCCAGAAACGAAAAATACAATTAATATAAAAGAATATTTTATGATGTAATTAATATTATTATAAACAAAATAATAAGACTACTGGAAGTCTGCTAAAAAAATCAAAATTTAAAAAGTTTTTTATGGATTTGTTTTTTTTTTAACTTTTTAAAATAAAAAGGAAGTAACTACAGAAGATCCTAACATAATTTCAATTTAACAATTAAAAATTTTAAATACCCTTCCCGCGGGAAAATATCGTATTTACTCAATTGTAATTTTATGAGGGAAAAAGTTGAAATAAATATTTTTTATTTTGGGAAAAGAACTTTTTATTGTTTAAATAAAAAAATAAAAATTTATATAAAAGTATTTAAAAAAACTGGGGTTGTAAACAACCACACATCAAAATTAAAAAAGAATATAAAGTTAACCTTTCAGATGGGCAAAAAAAAATTTAGCCCGAGCTTAAAAATAAAAAAAATTTCCCCCTACTTTTGATTAAAACATGAAAAATTAAAGTGGAAACTTCCCTTTTCTTTTAACAAAAAAAACAAAAATTTAAACAAACCCAAAAAAACTGTTGCAAATAATAAAAAAATTAGAAAAAAACAATTTCCAAAAAAACCAAATTTCCCAGTCAAGGTCAAAATGGTGGATTTTTTAGGGGCTTTAAACTGGTTTTTTAGGAAAAACAATTCTTTCCCAAAGCCCCGAAAAATAGCTCCAAAAATAATTTGCCCCTTTTTGGCATTGGTGCTTTTTCTGGGGTACCGCACTGGTTTTTAGTAAAAAAACTTTAAAAAGGGATGAATTTTTTAAGCTAATGATAAGAGAAATAAGATATCACCATATCTTACACCCCAATCAAAGAAAAAAATTAGTAGGATCTGGAGTGAATTTAAAATTAAAACAAAAACAAAAACAAGATGGTGGGTTTTTTTGGATTTGGCCGCAAATCAAAGGGAAAACCTTTGATTACATCTTTTTTAAGTGGTAAGGGATTACAGATTGATTTACAACGGAGACCTTCAGAAAAAATCCCCATAGTAAAAAAAAAAAAAAAATTTATAAACAAACCCAAAATTTTAACCCTTTTAAATTTAACAATGGGTAAAACATTAAAAAATTAAAAACTTTAGGGGTGTGTTTTTAGAAATAATTTTTCTAAAAAATTAAAAAAAAAGGACGAGTGTGGAATTATAAATTTTGGGTGACTCTGTTTTGGGCCTGGAAAAACATTGGGTTTGTTTTCTTTAATACCTTTTTATTTTGATAAAACTAAAAAAATTTTCGAGAAAAAGCTTTGTAATTTTGATCCATTTGGGGTTCCCCCCACCCAAAGAATAATTCAGTATATACCAAATGTAAAATACCCAAAAATGTTAATATCAAACAAAACAAGTATGTTTGCGGGTATTTTTGTTTTTTTTCATTAAAATTTTAAAAAAAGATAAAATTTCCCTTTTAAAAATTTATTGTATAAAAAAAACTAAAAAATTAAAAAATCAAAGATTTAAAAAAAACAAACTATTATAATTATTTTAAAAAAAAGGGGCAGTAAAATTTTTTTCCGGGGGTTTTTAAATTTGAACTTAATTAAAAAATGTGTTTTATTTAAAATGGGAAAAATTTAAAAAAAGGGGGAAAAATTCAATAATATAAATGAAAAAAATAAATAAAATAAAAAAACAAATAAAAAAACAATTAAAAAGAAAAACCCCCATTTTTTTAAACAATTTTTAAACCAAGATACGAAAGTGGGTTTTTTCAAAAGAAAACTGTAAATACTAGTCCTTGGGTTTTTTTCAAAATGGTAAAAAATGTAAAATTTAAATTTTTAAAATTTTCACTTAAAATTTTTCCCTTTTTGATGCAATTAAAATTTTAAAAAAGGAGAAGCAAAAAAACAACAAAAAATAAAAAAAATGTAATTCCTTTTAAAATTAAATGTAAAAATAAAAAAAAAAATGAATCTTTTCTATTAATTATGCCCAAAAAAATTTAAAAAAAAATGAGTTATTTATATTTAAAACTTTAAACTTATAATATTCATTAACAATTTATGGTTTTATAAAATTTTTTAAAAAATTTAATTAATTTAAGAATAAAGCTAAAGCAATACCAAATTTTCAAGAATATAACTTTATCGTCATAACCCTGATAAAGATGGTTTTTTTTATAACCCTAACTTTTTAAAAAATTTTTATTAGAACGAATAAATTTAAAGGTGTGATTACTTTGGGTTGAATTAAAAAAAGTATCTTTTTTAATTTTTTTTGAACTATTGTTTTCTTAAGAACAAGTTTTTTAAAACCTTTTTCAAATTTTTTAAAATTAACTTTGTTTTCTAATAAAAATGAAAACATTTTTACTTCTTAATTTCCCACAAATTCCCAAAAAGGGGAAACCGGCAGCTTCATTTTTAAAATTTTTTCCCAAATTTCTTTTTTTTTTAATCAAAAAAAAAATTTTTAATTACAACGTAATCACTAATTTTTCAAAAAAAATCTTTGTCCCTTTTAAAAATCCCCCATATTCAAACCTTTTTGGGTTTTTAATTTTATAACATTAAAGAATCATTTTCAGAAAACAATAATTTAAAAATTTTCCCTCATACTTTTTTTTTTTTAAATTTTAAATTAAAAATAAAATCAAAACAATTTAAAAATTTTTTATAAAACTAGAATGCCAAATTTCCCAAAAAAACCAAAATTTTGTTTAATAACAAACTTTTTTTAAAAACTATTAATACCAAAAAGGTTTTGAGTTAACATCGTTTAACTAACAAAAAGAAGGTTTTGGGTATGTTTTTTTAAAAAAAATATTTTCATCATGAGTTAAATTTTAAAAATTAACCCCCTACTTTAAAATTTTCCATCGTCTTACCGGGGTACAGAATTTTTCATTTAAATTAAAAAAGGGCCTTTTCAAATGAAATTTTTTGGGTTTTTAAAATTTTTTTGGGGGTTTTTAAAAACAATATAAATTTTTTTAACCAAGGAATTTAATCAAAAATTAATATTTTGTTTTTTGTTACCCTTTTTAAACCCCAATTGTTATATAGGTTTAAGATTTTTTTTAATGAACTACATAAATTTTTTTTTTTCATTAAAGTTTTGGGAAATAATTTTTTTACATTTCTTTTTCCTAATTTTAAATTTTGGTTTTTAAAATTTTTACTATAATCAAAAGGGCCCTTTACTGGTAAAATAATTTTTTCAGGAGCTAAAAGGGTAATCGTGTGGGTTTTATGTAATTTTTTTTGGATTTCAAAACACATTCAAAATAAAAAATTAGTTTTTAAAAACCTTTTGGGAATTAATTTCTTAAATTGTTTTTTTATAAAAAATTTTAAAAATTTCCAGAGGGCAAAAGGGTTTTTACATGCCCAAAACCGGGAAAGGGTTTTTGGCGCGAAGGGACAAAATGTATTTTGGGTTTCTTTTTTTTGAATTATAATCTTTCAATATTTATTGTTTGCTTTTTCCCAAATCTGTTTGAAATATAACTTATTCCTCCCCCCATCCCCTTTTTTAAAAAAAAAATACATATCAAATCATTTATTAAATCTAACTAAATTCCAGTCCTTTTTAACATTGCATCCCAAGCTAAACCAGGACTACTAAAATAATGACAAGGATCTAATTTGTAGTACTCTAAACATAATTTTCTAAAATTTTCAAATACATCAGCTAAAAGTAATACGTCAGTTTTTAAATATAGATCATGATATTCTCCCATTGTTTTAATTTTAAATTTATTCCAAACATTTTTAGCATGTTCGTATTCATTATCAGATATGTGTGTTTCATTTAAAATTGAATAAAACTCTTCTTTAGAAGGTAATTCTGTTTCTTTGAATTTTTTAAATGAATCCATGTAATCATATGGATAAACACCTTTTGTTTTTAATAAATTAATGTAATCAAATTCTTGAGATAAATATTTAAATTCTGGAATATTTTTTACTAAGTTATCCAATGATTGAGACATAAATTGGAATGAATCAATAAAGACCAAGTCAGAAATCATAAATGCCATATATCTTTCCATATTGTTAGGAATAACATTAATTTCTTTTTTAAATTTTCCTATTTGTTGCATAATCAAATGACCGTCATAACCTCTTAAATTATGAAAAATAACAGGAATTTTATGTGTTAGTTTAAAATTAATATTACATTCTGAGTGAGCACTTCCTCTAAATTTTCCTGTTATATGACAATGATCCCGGACAGGATTTTCATTTTCCTTATATTCTTTTTCACAAATATGACAAAACTTTTGTTTTTTAAATTCACTTTCATCTTTTTTAGACATTCTTAGTTCTTTGTTAAAGTTAACACTAAATATTTCTTTACAATATTCCTCTTCCTCAAGCATTTTTTCAATAAACTTATAAACTGCATTAGGGCCTCTATAAATCTGGGTTGGTTTAGTATATTTATCGTCATAACAACAAACAACTTTATAGCCGTAACCACAATCTATATGATTTTGATATGCTTCAGTAAATGAAGATTCAGTTGATGGTAAAGCAGTTAAAACTTTTTTAGTTATTGATTCAAAATCAGCATAAATTACAAAAGGTACTGCTAAACCTTTATGATAATTTTTAAATTGTACTTTACTTCCCTCTTTTGGCATTTTTACACCTTGGATACCATTAATAGCTAAACAATTTGGAATATGTTCATTTAATATTCTTTCTTGAGTAAAATGTTGTAAGCAACTTTTACAAAAATATTTTCTATGTTGGTCTTTGGTTTTGTTAGTCATTAATCTATTAAAGTCTTTTATCCAAACATAATGTTGGACTACAGTTCTTGAGGGCTTACAGTCATCATCAGTTATTTTATCATTTATTTTATCATTAGTAATTAGCAACATGTCACAGTGTTCTTCGTATTGATATTTTGATATGTACAATGGATAAATACTATTTTCTTCATAACCAAATATATTAAATGATATTTCATTTAAAACTTCAATTTTAGGTATTTGATTTAATGTAACAGGAAATTTAATTCCAGTATAATCAAGATCGTTTATATGTTTTTTATATTTTGAAATTTTTTGAGGGTCTTTTTCAACAGGAAATTTGTAAGCTAAATGACACCATCTAAAACATTCGTTATCATCATTCTTTATATTTATTAATCCTTTCATTGGATGTTGTAATGGTTTTGGTAATTCTAAATAACTTGAAGCAGCCAATGGACTATACTTATATCTATTTATATAATGAGCATCAACTGACTCTATTCTCCAGCCGCTTCCTTCAGAAATCCAATTACCAATTCTATTTATTATTTCATCAAAAGCTTGATGTAAAGTTTTTTTTATTTCGTTTGTGTTAATAATTTCTAAAGCCTTTGATTGAAAATAAGCTGATTTATATATTGTATCAGTTTTATCCATTTTTGCAAAAGTTATTTTTAAAACAACGTTTATTTTTATACCTTTTAAAGTTTTAAGTTCAGATTTAAGTATTTCATAAGAGTCGTTTATAGTTAAATATAATTGATTCTTTGGATCTTGTCTATATGTAATTTTAATTTCAAATTTCTTATAATATTGTTTTGTAGATCTCTCGATTTCCATCTATATATTATATTTAGAAAAAAATCTTCAAGCAAAAAAGAATTAAAAAAATAATTAAAAAAATAATTAAAAAAATAATAAAATAAATAAAGTTTTAAATTATCTTTAAGAAGAAATAAAATATTTAAATTTATATCTTTTTCCATTAACTTTTGATATTCCACGTTTTACTCGGTTTGTCCCTTCACAACACATTTTTATTAACCCAGCATTAATACCAAATTCTTTAGATGCTTTGTAAGTGCTTTTATATGTTTTTTCTTCATTAGTATCACAATCGGTTACAATAACTTTTTTAGGATTGTTTCGATAATTATTTGGGCTGGGACAATCACATAATCTTTCATCATTTTCTTCTTCAGTTAATAGACAACCACAGTTCCATTCAAATAAATTATTTTTTAAAAGATAAGGATCTATAACATTTTGTAATTTATCAATGACATGATTTTTATATTCATCGCTAACTATTTGATCAAGTTTTGATTTAATAACATTTCTTCTTTTAAGAACTTTCTTATATGAATTTTTGTCTGGATTCATTATTTCTCCTAAAGTGCTAGATAATTTTGGCATAATCATTCTATCTACCTTTCTATTAACCATCTATATATAATATACTTATAGAAAAAAATCTTTAAAAACGCACCTAAAGAACATTTAAAAAATAGGTTATATTATCTATATCTTTTGAATAAGATTTTAAAGTCATTTTTTCTAAATTGTTATCAACTGTTAAAATTTTAATACCTTCTTGAAACATTCTGTTTAACCATTCTTCGTGTAATTTGTGTAGTTTTTCTAAATAATCTAAACCAACTTTGTTTTCTTCCGTTCTGTTTCTTTTTTGAAGTCTTTTAAAACATATTTCTGGGCTGGTTTTAACATAAACAAATCCATCAATTGGGTTTTTTCCATATGGTTTTTATAATATGATCAGTTAAGAAAAGATTGTATACTGCCCACTCGGGGTCATTTATAACACCATTGTCGTGATGTTGTTTTGTAAAAACGTTACTGTTAGTTAAATAACAACGTTCAAGGACAGAAACACCATCAAACTGTTTAGCAGAAGATAACATTTTTATATGACTATTTAAAGTTGTTAGCTGAAAAGGAAATAAATATTTGGAAGGTTCTTGAGCAGCAAGTTCAAAAAGGTTATATGAATTATAATCAGAGTCCATAACATTTTGCCATTCGTGAATTGGTTCTGGAATTATATTAAAATTAGGATTATATTCTTTAATAATATCTAAAAACGTACTTTTTCCTGATGCAATTTACTTCAACTGATATAATTTTTCTCATTTATATAAAATACTTATAGAAAAAATCTTTAATAATCTTTAATAATCTTTAATAACCTTTAATACAACTCTTCTTCTTTTTTACTTTTATATCCGTTAAGTTTAAATTCCTTCATGTGCATTTCAAGAGGTGTTGAATAATTTTTTTCTTTCTGCATTTCTAATAGTATTGTAAAAATATCCTGAATAACTTTATTTGGATCTTCTTTATTTACTTTTCCAATCCGTGCTTTTGTTATAAGTTGTTTTATTTTGTGATGATGTGTTTTTAAAATAAATTTCTTGTCGTCAAGTTTTAGTCTGTTAGTAAATATGGTAATTACTGATGGAACAGCACCAGCAACTGCTACAAATACAGGAATAGCTGGAACAAGTGCTAATGCAGCTGAGCAACCAAAAATACCTGCTGTAATATATAATCCAGTACTTACTCTTCCGCAAAACTTATAACTTTTTCTGTAAGCAGCAGCTAGTTTAGTTAAGTGAATAATTAATTGATCTATTGTTTCTATTCCATTGTTAGAAATTAGATTTTTATTGCTCATTTATATAATTAAACTTTTTATTTCTAAATTAAATTTGTTCAAGATCGCTAAATGGTACCCAACTATTAAATTTTTCGCTATAACCCTTCCATTTTACTAAAGCTTGTTTTTTCTTATAGTTTCGTCTAATAACTTTTTCTATTCTAAAAACTTCTTGTGTAGTAGGTAAAAGTTCTTGTTCATAAAATGAACCTTGAACTATTTCATCATTTAAATCTTTAATAGTGTACGTTCTGGGATTTGTATTATTAATTTTATAAATTATAAATATTTCCTCTGTCCAGTTTGGTGTATATCCTTTTTCAAAATGTCTTTTAAGTTTGCTTAAACGAACTCGATCACCAATTTTAAATTTTGCTTTACTCTTTGGTATCTTTAAATCACCATATAAATTAAAGTAAACAGTACCTTTATTTAAGTTTTTACTGGCTTCGGTTGGTGTCATTTTTATACTAGAATGTTTTGTTTTGTTATATTTATCAACCATATCCTGCAAATTATTTAAATAAGTATAAGTATTATTTGCTGTAAAATATTTCCACATTATTCTTTTTAAACTTCTATTAAATCTTTCTATTACTACAGCCTTTCCTTCATTAAATGTATGGTACATATTAATTTTATTTTTATTCAAAAATAATTCAAACTTTTTATTATAAAATTCTTTTTCTTCATCTACCCATAAATTTTGTGGAATCCTTGCAGTCTTCGGGGACTTTTGTCCCTGAATTCTATCTTTTAAAATTATTTTTTCAAATGCTTCTGTAACAGATTCTCAAGTTTTATTCTTTAATGGAATAACCCAAGCATATTTACTAAATATATCAATAACGGTTAACAAGTACTTTACTCCTTTATTATATTTTGAAAAAGCTTGCATGTCAACTAAATCAGCTGACCAAGTATCATCAATATCATTAACTATCACTCTTCGTTTCCTAAATTTTCTTTTAATCGGTTTGTGTAATTCTTCTGCTAATTCATCGCTCCAGCGGTAGCTTGGTGCAGTGATTCCGGGGGTAGTAAAAGTTTGCTCTGCCCCCTTTTCCCGTTTTTTGACTTTTGTCCGAGACCAAGTGTGTATTTCGTTTTGATGGCTGGTTTTACAACTAAATGTTTTGCAATCTTTTCTCCAAATATTTTTGATTTAGTTTTATTTAAATTGGAAAGCATTTGCTTATCACATGTGCCCTTTTTTACACCACTGTCATAGCAAAAATCATGGTCCATACATACTGCATCCAGTTCATTGACAGGGGGTCCATTATCTAGGGGATTTCCTGGCCCACAATAATTATATCCTGGAAGTGTTAAACCTTTCTTAGGTAATAAAGGTAACATTGCTTTGTGAATATCTAAATTACCCCCTGTACTTTTAACAAACTTTGATTTCATTTTTCCACAAGATGAACAAGTAGCCCTTATCATTTTTCTCCCGTTTTTTGTTGTAACATAATGAGGATTTATATTATCAGTAAATCTTCTTTCTTTCAAACAATATATTTTATTCTGTAAACTCATCTATATCATATGTATTTAAAACTTTTAATTGGGTTTTTAATTGGGTTTAACTGGGTTTAAAACCTGTGGGTTTTTAATTGTCCGGCATTGGTCAGTCCGGACCAAGGGTCAAAAGGTCAAATGAGGTTAAAAACGCCAAAATCGGTAATTCTAATACTACTACCAAGTTCTTAATACATGTCAGATTTTCGCTGGAACTATTTCTAAAATATTATTTTCCTATCGTGGTTGCAAAACCATTATAGCGTTATTTTAGCATAAGTATAAATTTATTTTGCCTATTGAATAATATGATTATCAGCACTGTTGTATCAAAGTTGTCAAATATTTGCATTGACAAGTACATATTTTGCCAAAATTTATTAGAAATGCAAGTTTATAAAATTATTATTACCTACTTTGTCTATCTCGATTGCGTAACCAAGATAGATTGAAAATAAATTAATTCCGAAGCTACATGCTGTTTTAAAACTTGCCTTTTGTGTCAGGTATTTGAATTATCCCAATATTTATCAAATGCAAATGTTCAACTAAAAATAATATTGAAATCAAAAGAAATAATCCATCTTTTAAAGATTTTTATATTTAAGGGAGTTACCTACAAAATTTCATAAAAAGTAATAGAATATACATTTACAATGGCGATCTAACTCTATGTAATGAGCCTTTTTGTTCCTTGAATACATCTCTAACAGAAGATATGAAAACTGAAAAATGTCAGAAAATGTTGCTCCAATGTGACTGGCCACCTTTAAAGCCACAACTGAAATGTGTAAATGTAATTTTTAGAAAATCAGGTACTTATTTTATTGAATAAAGATGTCAATTTAGACCAAACAACATGGTCGAACCCAAGTTATTTACGCTCAAACAATTATCAGAATATCTTCTAATGAAGCAACAAAGTTTTCACTATTGTTTTTGTCAACTAGTAAATTTAACAGTGTTTGTTTTTGTTTACATTTTAATCACCTGTGACCAAGGTTGTTCACATATTTATTGGAAATTGATATATATAGTTAACTATATGTAGACCCCATGTGATTACAGGATTAGCGGTTTTATTGATACACATAAAGGAACTACGGAAGCATGGAGGGGACATCGGATTTTTTAAATTTTAATTTATGTCGTGGCCACGAGATATAACTAAGAAAAAACGAAAAACAAAAAATGTTATCTCGTGGCCACGAGATATAACTAAGAAAAAAACATAAAACGATTTCTTAATTCGTGGCCACGAAATATAACTAAGAGAAAAACAGAAAACGATTTCTTAATTCGCGGCCACGAAATATAACTAAGAAAGAAACAAAAAACAATTTTTGCTAATTCGTGGCCACGAAATGTAAGTAAGAAAAAAACCAAAAAACGATTTTTGCTAATTCGTGGCCACGAAATATAAGTAAGAAAAAAATAAAAAACGATTTTTTACTAATTCGTGGCCACGAAATATAACTAAGAAAAAAACGAAAACAAATTGCCATATCTCGTTCCCACGACTTAGCTGACCAATCGGATCTCGACGCTAATTCGTGGCCACAAAAATCTTCTTGTCCAAAACCACAGGGCCTAGGGCTTTGATATTTGGTATGTAGCATCATATAGTGGTCCTCTACCAGGATCAAATTATCCCCTTAGGGTCAAATATGGCCCCGCCCCGGGGGTCACATCGTTTATATAGAGTTATATAGGAAAAAAAACTTTGAAAATCTTCTTGTCCAAAACCACAGGGCCTAGGGCTTTGATATTTGGTATGTAGCATTATCTAACGGTCTTCTACCAAGTCTGTTCAAATTATCCCCCTAGGGTCAAATATGGCCCCGCCCCGGGGGTCACATAGTTTATGTAGACTTATATAGGGAAAAACTTTGAAAATCTTCTTGTCCAAAACAGAAGGTCGGTGGTTCTACCAAGGTACCCGCCCTTGATAAAATAATGCACGGAGAGGCACCTTGGGTCTTCCTCCACCATCAAAGCTGAAAAGTCGCCATATGACCTTAATTGTGTCGGTGCGACGTTAAACCATTTGGCCCTGGAATAATTCGTATGTAATGGAACAGAAGTAGAATCTCTTATGTTACAATCGTAAGGGGTAAAATGTAGTAGCCAACCATATTTTATCGAAGATTCATATATAGGCTGTTTGCTATATCTTTATATAGCAATTAATGCGTGTCGTGTTAGAATTTGGTTTAACAGTCGGAACTACATATTGATACATTTGGTCGTCAATGAGATAGCATGCTTTAATCCTATTCAGGCTTAAGCTTGAAACTTTCTTTATGCCTGTTCCTAAAGTCTTTAGAAAATAAAATCATACTGAAATTGATGCAACGAATAAAAGTAATGATTACACAAGAGAGACGTTGAAATCTTATTTTGGTTAAATAAAAAAATTATAAGCTCCGTCCATAAATTCTCTTCAGGACAATGAATAAAGACTAGTTAACAAAGCTTTATTTCTCTGTTAATAAAATCTGGAAAGTAGATCCATCGGAAGCACCGAGAACAAGGCAATTAGTGAAAATTGCAGACTCGGTTTGATTGAGTCTGTTCATGAGCAGTAATGACTTTTAGCTAGTATATTTTCAGAGAAAATATTAATTTTAATCTGAATATTGCACGAATGGCGTGCGATATTGCACGATATTCACAGTCTAAAAACTAAAATGAAATAAAATCAGCATTCATATTTACAAGACAATGTCTGGCATATTTGTAAATTAAATGTAGGGCATTAGTGTCATGTCGATCTAATCTCTTACTAATGAATGTGTCACCAGTACAGTAGGCGGACGAATAGCTCAGTCTGTAGTAACTGCTTCTACCATGTCATATTTTGTCCCCTATGTCGGACTGTCACAGCGCCATAAAACGTACCCAATGAAATTCAAGGACTATTTTGAAAAATGGTGACGACGTAAGTCATGGTATTTGGTTGTTACAAAGGGAAGAACATGTACAGGTTGTCGAGTAATTAGTCGATAAAGCATCGGAACGATATTCCGAGGCCAGGGTTCGGGTCTTGGTCTTGCTGCATGTTCAAGACCTTTACCATGAATATCACATGGTGATAAAATTAAAAGGGAAAATATGTGTAGGCGGCTGGATAGCTCAGTCAGTAGAGCATATTGCAAGGCCCCTGGCTAGAATTCAGTCCAAGCAGTACGTGTGTATTTAAATCATATACTGATACACATGTGCATATGTTTGCGAATTTTATTTTATTTTTATTGTACAGTCCCTAGCTCGAGGATTTTTCAAAGTCCGTGCTTCCCCGCGATTGGACCCTAGCGCGGACAAGTTTACGAGCCGTGGGGATGCGTGTTTTTTCCTGCATCCCCTTAATATATTTTGCAGCTTTCACCGCGACCAAAAGCAATAAATCGATTGCGGTGTATTGCGAAGACATAGCGCAGTGCATCGCGGTAAAGTGCCGGTGGTTTGCGGTGAATTGCGGTGGATCGCCGCGATTTACAGGTAAGATTATGACGATATAAATGCTACATACAGTGTAGCATGCAAATAAACTGACTGGAATTTCCACAGTTATTATTTAGAGGAAAAATGAAGTAAATGGCATTTCATCATCTTTAATAATGATCATTTCAAACATGTAGCATAAACTTTATTAAGTAAGACAAAAAGGTATATGACTGAAAATAGCAACAAACAAATATAGTTTCTTTTGCACTATGTTTACTTGTGGTAAAAATTATAAATTAGAAATATAACGAACGACATTGGCATATACTCGATGCGTTTGCAAAAGGGCAGAGCACAAAAAACACTATTAACATACCGACGAAACAGGCCAGAATGCAACCAACCCTTTAACAATAAACGATATGTATATATTATTAGATACCGTTGTAGCACAAATTATAAAACGTACAAACGAAAGAAGACATTGGATAAAAAATATAAACAAATGAAACCGTATTAAGATAAACAATAAGATCTTTAAAAACCATCAAATGACATTTGGATAATGAAAAGATTGATATCCTGACATTCAATTTGATTTTCTGATGTTCATGAAAACCACTCATTCAGTTGTATTAAGCTGCTGTGAAAAAATATTGGGATTTAAAGCTATTTTTTTAGTTTATATTGAGTAAAAACAACATTATTTTATAAATCAGATTTCGCGTTATTACAGTATTTATTGTTCGATTTATTTTTATCGTGTACTGACGCCATTTACTTTAATTGTCCGTTGAATGAACGACAACTTTTCAAGTCCTTGATTTACCTGCAAATGTTGTTGTTGAGTAATTTCGTAGAACGATTTACTGACATGTACGAAGAAGAATGTTGGAAAGTATTGATTTTCTTTCAATAAAACTAATAAACGATGAATCATGATAGATGTGGCGAATTTCTTGTCAGAGTTGACAGATTTAAGAAAAAAAACGGTATTGTCAGACATAGGAAATGAACCCAGAACCACGAGACTGCCAGCTGAACGTTTTGTCCCCACAACTTTATCTGCAAATATGACATGATGAGTAAACTTTGTATTGGGTTTTCATTAGTTATATTAGTTATATCGCTATTTAGGTTCGGACACCGAAAATTTATTTGGAGAAACGTACGGACTATTCATGAGTGTCAGGTTTATGTCGTGTTATTGGTACTGTTTAGTTTCTCAGCTTGAACATTTCGGCCTGGGTGGTTCCAATACACCCGCTTTCATAGCTTTGGGTATTGTATTATCACTCCTTGGATATGGTGTCTGCATTTTAATTTTGTCTTTTGGCTGTTCCTGTGATATGCAGGCTCCATAACCTCAGATCTCCTTTCTAAATTCCAGTTTGTTTAGTTCTGCTAATTGTTTTCTCGTTTAGGGCAAACCCATTATTTTAATTGGGGACCATACGCCGCTTCTCATGGAATTATATGCAAGTGTATCGTTGAAGGTTCTGTGTGCACCGCCGTATGAACACATCTGCGGATGTCTCTAAATTATCTTCGTACTTGTAGCATGTGTAAATGTTGAGTTCTGCTCCACCCGGGGCTAGAGGGCGTGGACGGTAGCATGCATTTCCACTACCGTCCATGAACAGGTTCAATCAAGCCGAGCCTGCAACATTTTCGTTTTTGTCGTGTTGAGCGACCTGTGGAGTTTCCACTTTTTCTATTTTATACTTACGGATAATAACGACGGCCTGTTTATCCATTCTGGTGTTCCTGGGCCCTAAAAAATTGCTAACGGGTTCTCCGTAAGTAGACGTAAAACTACAATTTATTTTCAAACTTTTATCAACAACCTCTTATTTTGGAATATAACATTTTATATCCAGTCTTTACCTCTGGCATTCTAATAGAATAAATGAAGGCGTCTAAGACTGTGTTTAGAACGTAGATGCATTTATAGACCTCGTGAGAAAACACCGTACTTTTGCCAATTCCTATAATGTCATTGAAGATGCTTTCCCAAATGAACGGTAAATAACAAATAATGAAAATGATCACTATAACCAAAGAGGTGACAGTGGCTTTCAGGTGATTACTATTCCTTGACGATGACAGATTCCCTTGCCTGAAAATAATGACCAGGATGACTCCATACATAACTGGAAAAATGAAACAAAGAAGAAAGATGACGTACCATACCACTAGATATACACTGGAAATAGTTGTTACTACATCCGATTTTGCTTTAATAAGAATGGAAATGTATACAAAAAGTGAAACCGCAAAAGCGAACGTCCGTACCGCAACCACCATTGCAGTTCCTCTGCTTCGTGATAATATAATGTGTTGTTGAAGAGGTTTTGAAACCATTATCAATAAAGTCAGTGTAATAAAGAACATACTTAATAGGCATGTGATATTTGGAATTATTGATAAACAGTTGAGTACATTATAAACACTGACTGGTCAGCTTCTGTCTGTGTAAAGTCATGTGCTTCAAACGTGCTGTTTGATAATTTCCCACCGCTAAAAGGATCACTGTTGGTAATCAGGGCGTCAACATTATTACGTATAGAATCGGTATTATTTTCCTGAAGAACTTGTTCACCTTTGGCTGGCTTGTTCCACATGTCGCCATCAGTTTGTTTCAATTCAGTAAAACTTTGTCCAAAATTTTGAACAAATAGCCACAATGTCCATTGAGATGTGTAATCCACAAACCTCATTATGATGTGAGAAAGAGCTATGAACATATCCGAAAACGCGAGACTTATGATAAGTTTTGTGCTTGTTTTCATGGTAACTCTGACAGTAGTAACAATTGCTATTATGGTCATCATGTTCAACAAAAACCCAATCAGAGATAGTGTAAAAATAACTTCAATGGATAGTTTCTTTTGCTGTTCAGTATATAATCATCTACCAATTGTGTTCAACCTTGCTTTTGTCAAAAGTCATAATGGCCATAACTAAAACTAGAAAAACAATCAAACGCCATTTCCTAAACCACTGGTACAGTTATGAAACTATTTCATAGAAATGGTCTTTAAATAAAATTGTTAAAAATCATTATAAATTGTCAAAAATATGGTTGCCGGGAAGGATCAAATCGTCCATAAATGCCTTGAATACCTTTGAAATTGTGTATCTGTAAGATAGTTTTCTAAGTAACTTGGCAGAAAGGTCTCTTGTATACCCAGTATAGGGTCATCTTGGCCCTCTTGTCTATTCCTTTGCGCAGGAATGCAGAGAAATCTGATTTCAAAGGTTTATTGTTCTCAGAAAATGTAACTGCTTTAATATTCAAATGATAATTAATAGAAACATGATAATCCGTTTTCCAATAAGCGGCATATTATTTAATCAACACCCTCTTCCTAATGAACTTGTCCATCCATCCACATTTTCAAAAAAATCTATCCTTTTAAGTTAATTTCGGTCATAAGTGAATACAAGCAGTATGGTAGAGCTATAAATCTATTTGTTAAATTTCTGCATCAAAGGTTGCATTTGTAGTTTACATTTACTAAAATAAGTAAAATACATTTTTAGGGTCTTAATAAACGATCCCGTTTGAGGAATATAACCACTAGGGGGGCGTTAATAAGGGAATATATGGTATGATTATAATATACAGTATAATTGTCATTCTGTTCCGTCGCTTGTAATAAGAAGCGGGTACTAAATGCCTAGAAATAATTTGCCCTCCACGATTTGATAATACCACGATCCGGATAGTAATTGCTTTGATAAATGACTTGACTAACCAGTTTTAAAAAATAATTAATGTTTTTATCCATACATTTCCCATATGTAAGGTATTGTGTGCACTTTCATTCGTTTAGCATTAGACCGAATTTCATCTGAAATCTAGACACAAGATATTTGTGTTCTTATAGTTGAAATTTGAGTAAATGCCTTAACGTGTGTTTAATTGTAATCTTGAAACTGTAATTTCTCTTGCACTTGTCGATAGTAATGACTCTCTCAGGAATTCATCACAATTGTAGTAGACATATTGTCTTACATTCTTGAAAATCTCAAGCGTGACAACAACAATAGTGTCTCAAGTCTTTGCCATATTTTCTATAGTGCTAGACATTTTTTTCATTGCAATGGTATGACATGTGCCGTAAGCAAACTCCGTAATATGTAGGCCTAAACTTCCTGTAACATGATTTCCTGTCATGTTATGTCTGATAAATAATATATAAACTAGTAGAATTTCGCTCAAACCGAGTCTGCTATTATGGTGCCTGGTTTAGTGTTAAGCTTCCAAAGAATCTTTTACAGATTGTATGATTGTTGCAGTTATAAAGATCGTCAAGTACTTAATGGTACATATAAATCTGGTATAATATTATTAATAATGTGGGGAAGCTTTTTTGTCTCTTGATTTTGTTTTAGTTTATATCAAAAAGCTCGGCTGATAATTTCGTAAAACAGTGAATTCTTTTTGTCATGAATACGAAAGTAACAATTTTGCTGTTTCAGTTCTGCTTAGTTTTCTGAAATAGCATTTGTTAATTTATTTTTTTGTTATATAAAAACCTGTCTTGACCTCTCAATGACACTTATTTTATACCATTTTCATTGGGATATATGTTTCCAAATGACCACTCTTAACACTATAGAGAGTATGTGAAAAAGACAATATTATTCAGTGATTCAAGACCATGGGTCCAGTCATCGGATTAACAGTGATTGTATTCTGATTTATTGACCTAGATTATATGAACATTCATCAATGTGAATGGAGTTTCCTGGTGTATTTTCAGCTTTACATAACATTGACGTATAGCAGAAGGGCCAGACAATGTCTTAGATTACTTTATTTTCAGTCGAATATGAATTGCAATAATTGTCACATATTAATGTAACTGCCAGGTTGCATATTTTACTGCACTGTCCTGTTTTGCTGGAGTTACCCTGCAGAAGGGCTTACAGTATGTAATGTCCGCTAAACAAATTTGGATAATTGTAAGGTTTCTTTTTATTACGTTGAAGGTCATCTGAAATCTGCGAAAAGGTTTTAAACGTGTTGTCCTATCTGTGTTATTGGAATTAAAACAGAACTCTACTTTTCCACACAGTTTTGTAACTACTGCCATGCTAAAAATGTGCGTGTTTTCTCATAAAAGGGAGTCAGTGGCTCAGTGGTTAGCAGGTTGGACTACAACGCCAGCGGTCCGGGTTCGATTCCCGGTCGCGCCTGATATCCCGACTGGTGTTCAATGCTGGGTGATTTACTTAAATTGGTACTGTTTCTAGCTGTATCGGACTAGACTGGATGCTGGGGAGGTAAATATTACGCCTGCCGTGGGCTCGGCTGGAAATAAGTTGTTCCATCCATTCCAGGTGGGGACTTTCGTCGACTACCCACGTTAAACAAGAAACTTTACCTTTACCTTTACCTTTAATTAATTACAGCTAATCAATTGGCTTGTATGTGGCTTGATCGACCTCTATGGCAGACAAGTGACCTTAAAGACGCGCCACAAAATAACTGTATTCCTGTGTAATTATACACGATTTGCATGTAAAAATTGAGAAGTACTCGTATCTAGTTACAAATTCACGGGTGCATATAAAAGGCCAAGGCAATGTGTTTAATGTTTAGACATATTATTAAATCAATGAAGCAGTATGGATAGTACTTGATGAACTAAGGTGAGTTTAGACCACACTTTGTTTTTACTATATAAGATTATTATTATTCCATGTTTGTAAAACTATACCGAAAATTGATTGACCGAATAAGTTTGCAAATGAAGTTGTGAAACACATTAATTCAGGGAGGGCCTTAATTGTCCACAGGTCATCTTGTAAAATAGCTGTATTATACCAGTATTATCAGAATGATTTGCACGAAGTTCATGTGGTGGGAAAAAGTAGGTCACTAGGTTGTTATGGGCCTTTAAGACATACTTTGGGCCATATTAAGAGATTGACCGAATAAGTTTGCAAATGAAGTTGTGAAACACATTAATTCAGGGAGGGCCTAAATTGTCCACCGGTCATCTTATACATCTTATGGTTAACACATTACCATACCATGGATACATTGAAACAACATTATCTACACATGGAATTCCAAACTGCAAAGAACAACATTGTTTATTTCTCATTGTTCCAGATATAAACTACAATAACAAGACACCCATACTTATTGGTACTAACATTCTAAATGAAATGATGAAAGACTGCAAAGAAAATTTTGGTGACAGCTTTTTACAGAAAGCCAAGTTACATACCCCGTGGTATCTATCCTTCCGTTGTATCACCATCAGAGAGAAAGAACTTAAAAAGAATAAAGACAAAATTGCCATAGTAAGAAGTGCCGAAACATCGAAAGTTACACTTGGTCCAAATCAGTCTATCAATATTAAAGGCTTTACAGATAAAGAATTAGAGTACAGTCCTATATGTGCAATCCTACAAGAGACAGAAACCTCCCAGCTGCCAGATTTCATTGACATAACTCCTTCAGTTACACACTATGTTTACAGAAAGAATGGAGAGATCACAGTCAACTTGTCGAACTTGACCACAAACACTGTAACAATATCGCCTAAAGCAATCTTGTGCGAGCTACAACCAGTCACGGTAGACGAAACTGTATTCAACAACTTAGAGAATACAAGCACTCATCAAATCTTTGATGATGTACACATAGAATCATCGCTAACTCCTGAACAAGATAGACAAATAAAAGAGCTCCTTCTGAAACATAAAGAGATCTTTTCAACAAGTGATACAGATATTGGACATTGCGATAAAATCAAACATAGAATAGATCTTTTAAACGAAACCCCTTTTAAACAGAGGCATCGACGCATTCCTCCCGCTATGATTGATGAGGTGAGACGTCATTTAGAACAACTCTTGAGTAGCGGTGTTATACAGAAATCTAAATCTCCTTGGGCTAGTAATGTGGTACTAGTACGAAAGAAGAACAACAAACTTGGAATGTGTGTCCCTTAATGAAAGGACCATTCGCGATGCATACGCCCTCCCTCGGATTGAAGAAGTGTTCGACGCACTACAAGGATCGAAAATATTTTCAACTATAGATATGAAAAGCGGCTACCATCAAGTCGAAATGGAAGACACTCATAAGGAAAGAACAGCGTTTACAGTGGGATCGCTTGTTTTTTACGAATATATTAAAATGCCATTCGGTCTATCAAACTCTCCTGCTACCTACCAGAGACTAATGGAAGAGTGCTTAGGAGACTTTAACATGAAGATCTGTATCATATACCTAGATGACTTGATTATTTTTAGTAACTCTTTTGAACAACATCTAGAACGCCTCGACCTTGTACTTTCTAGACTTCAAGAATGCAATCTGAAACTTTCAGCAGATAAATGTTACTTCATGGCAGAAAAAGTTAAATATCTAGGACACATAGTTAGCAAGGAAGGAATTGAAACTGATCCGGATAAGATTGAAAAAGTTCGTAACTGGCCGACACCAAAAAACCCTGACCAACTTCGATCGTTTATTGCTTTTTCTTCGTACTATCGCAGGTTCATCAAAGATTTTTCAAAGATCACTAAACCCCTAACAGATCTCTTACCGCCAACATCAGCAAAGAAGACAAAACAGAAACAGACAATGGAATGGAAATGGGGTAGTGAACAGCAGAAAATATTTGATAATTTGAAAGTCATCTTAACATCTCCACCTATACTGGCATATCAAGACTTTCAACAGCCATTTGAGCTTCATACAGATGCGTCGACGAAAGGTCTTGGATCCGTCTTATATCAGACACAAAATGGTCAGAAGAAAGTAGTCGCTTATGCAAGTTGCAGTTTATCAAGATCGGAAAAGAACTATTCTGCAATTAAGCTTGAATTCCTTGCTTTAAAATGGGCAATTACAGAAAAAATTTCAGATTACTTGATGGCAAATAAATTCACAGTGTATACAGACAATAATCCTTTGACACATGTGTTAACATCAGCCAAATTAGATGCCACAGGACAACGCTGGGCTTCAGCACTCGGAGAATATAATTTTGACATTATCTATAGAGCAGATTTGAGAAACGCAGACGCTGATGGTATGTCTCGATACCCTTATGATCAACTTACAGAATCGAATACGGATTTCATCAAGATAGAAGACAGTACAGTCAAAACCATTTGTTCATCCAGTCAAATACCAGCTTTTATTGAAATACTTCCTGCCGCTTCTATTAACATCATAGACATAAGTGATACACCTGGACAGCCGTTTGCTCAAATCGAAAGCAGAGAAATCAGAAGAAACCAACGTGAAGATTACATAATTGGAAAGTGGGTTAGAGCAACAATTGATAAACACCTACCAGACAAGAAACATTATTTCACTAGAGAAGATTATACTATGAAAAAGAACTTTAACAACTTAAAGATGATAAGAGGGATATTAAACAGAGAAATTATGGATGGGGAAAACAGATTACAACAGTTAGTTTTACCAAGTGTGTATAAGAAAACAGTCCTTACAGGTCTTCATAATGATGTGGGCCATCCTGGCAGAGACAGAACAATGTCTTTAGTACGTGAGAGATTTTTCTGGCCAGGTATGACGGCAGACATTGAGCAATGGATAACGACATGTGACCGTTGTCTCAGAAGGAAGACTTCAACGAACATACGTGCTCCTCTAGTAAATGTGGTGACTACTTACCCTCTTGAATTAGTGTGTATAGACTTTCTTACAGTAGATCCCTGCAAAGGCGGAATTGGAATTATTCTTGTAATAACAGATCATTTTACGAAATACGCCTTGGCCATTCCAACAAAAAACCAGACTGCGAAAACAACTGCAGAAGCATTATATGAACATCTATTCGTGAATTATGGTATACCTACACGCTTACATTCAGATCAAGGCAGGAATTTTGAATCCGAAACAATAAAAGAACTATGCAAATTATTCAGTATAGACAAGTCGCACACTACACCATACCACGCCATGGGAAATGGAACTCCTGAACGCTATAACCGCACATTACTAGACATGCTTGGTACTTTAGAACCAGAAAAGAAAACTGATTGGAAGAAGTATCTCCCTACACTTGTACATGCGTATAATTCTACAAAACACGAAGTCACAAAATATTCTCCATTTGAATTGATGTTTGGTCGTAAACCAGTTTTACCAGTAGACACCCTCTTTGAGAAACACCAAGACAATGAAGGAAATCCATCATCACATATAGAGTATATAGAAAACCTCAAGAAAAGGATAAAAGTTACACAGGAAATAGTGAAGAAATATATTGAAAAGGCTAAAGTGAAGCAGAAAACAGGTTATGAGGTTATGACAGGAAGGCAAAGGCAGTGAGAATTGAGATAGGAGATACAGTATTGGTTAAAATTCTAGCATTTGATGGAAAACATAAAATTTCTGATAAATTCGAGAAAGATGCATGTGAAGTGATAGATCAACCAAACAAGGATATACCTGTGTTCATCATTAAATCACCAAATGGAGAAACAAGAACTCTACACAGAAACCATCTTTTTCCTCTGGGATTCATCCAAAATGAAACTGATAAGGAAAAGATAACTTCTGTAATGAAAGATGAAGAGAAACCCATACCTAAACCAAGAAAATTGTTAAGGTCTGATAAAGATACAGCAGCTGCTAAAGAACAGATAGAATTGGATGATATGTGGAATAAGAAGAAATGTGACGTCACAGAGGTGGAAATAGATAGTGATGAGTCTGGAGATGAATTTGTAGTAACTACAAGTATTCCCGGGGACGCTCGGACTCCAGCTACAGAACAGAAAGACGAAGATGTTTCAGAAGTATCAGTAGAAGCTGATCACTCAGCAGAAGGTGCAGTAAAAGATACTGGTGATGGTGAAGACAGTCTTACAGACAGTCATACACAACCAGAAGATGAAACAACAGAAAAAGAGATATCTACAATAGAAGATAGTGGTGATAACAGTAAAACAACAGAAACTGATGATGACACAACAGAGACACACAAAGAACAAGAAAAACCTAAATTTGACAAACATACAAACAAAAAGAAGAAAGATAATCCAGAAACAGTACCAAGGATATCAGCAAGGGAAAAGACTAGTCCAGCTTGGCAAAAGGATTATTATCTCAACCAGATTTCTGAGAGACCAGTAGATAGACTACAAGCTCTAGACAGACTTGTAAATTCAGGAATTCTAGAGAAAGTGAATGCTGACATTTCATGCAAATTGATAGATGCAATAATGAAATGATATTTTATGCTGTTTTTAAAAGATATTGACAATTGGATTAATTAATGAACATTATAAAGTATGAGGATGTGTTTATAGTGTTCCATAGAAATTGAAAGTTGAAAGTAAAGGTAATGAATTGAAGAAACAGATAATTGTTTTTAAAGGATATGTGACTGTACATATGATAATGTCCAGTGAAGATACACATTTTAAAATTTTATTCTGTAGACTTTGAAAAATTGACGGTATGTTTCACTCAAAATGAAACAGTGTGTTTCACTCTTAATGAAACAAAATACACTTAGAATGCTATTGATACAATGAGATATATGTGAATCCATACTGGAAATACATTTGAATGTTGTTACTAGGTGAAACATATGTGAATTCATACTGGAGATACATATGAACACTGTTACTTAGTGATAGTGAAACAGATGAGAATTCATACTGGAGATACATTTTAGCTATGTATGCAAGATTGTTTTAGATTGTCATTACTTTGTATATCTCATAGAATATAACATGTTGTTTGAAATTGTAGGGACACAATTTCTGGAAAGGGGAGAGCAAGAGGCAGTTTCCGGCAATATGTGTATATGTAGTTTTAAGTTATCATATTAGTTATTTCCAGAGACAGCAGATGTACCTGATGCAGTTATAAATGTATTTGAATGTTTAGATAATTCTTTAGTTAGTGTTGATGGTAAACTTTAAGTTTATTGTCGCTAAATTTGTGTGAGGTTTATTGTTAAATGACGAGACGTCATTTTCTATGGAGCGGGAGTGTGTAGCCGGTTCATATTTTCCAGATCATATGACATGTTGGTTATGTCTCTCTCATTGCTGCTTTCCGATGTTTTTATTATTTTGGGTATATATATCAATTGGTCTCGTGAGTACTTTGATTATACTTACTGGTCTTGCGAGTACTTTGATTTTATTTGTGGTCATGTGATTATCAGACGTGTATGACGTCGTTCTCCCAGGTAGTTTGAGTAAAGGAACTGTTGGCAGAACTGTGGTTGACGAATGTTTTATTTCTGCCACTTCTTTATCTGCTTGCCTTGTAAATGTATTTCATGCATTTACTATAGCTTTAAGAGGTAACTTTGCAATGGCTGGAATGATTATTTATTATTCATTTTTGGTGCTATTTAATGATTTAGCGCGCTGTCTTTGTGTTCCAAAATGGCGGTCATGTATATAACTTCTGAACTTCTATTTATAACATGCATGTATTTATATCTAAATCATTGTTCACAGTATCAGCATCACGTGTGGCAGATGTGTGGAGAGAAACTGTGCAGACCAGTGTCACTGTGTGTATAAAGGGTTAAGATCCCCTAGATCTGTAAGTTAGCCTTTTTATTATCTTGTGAACATTATACATGTATTGTATGCATTATTTTATGACATGCATAGTTAAGGCATTAGACCACTATTGTGCATAAACTGTGATTTTATATAAATGAGATATTTATCAGTACAGAATGTTTAACTGAGAACATTACCTATGTATTATGCACATGTACAGTTACTTAACTGTTTACTTTGTTTATATATAAATATGGTTGCAATTGTTTGTTATTTCAGTGCCCGGAATGTATACATCACCTTAACAGACATCTGAAGAAATATATACCATATGAACTGATAGATGAAGTGTTGTTATACTTGTATACTTTGTGAGTGTTTGATAATGACAAAGGGACAGAAGTACAACAGCTGTATTATACCAGTATTACCAGAATGATTTGCACGAAGTTCATGTGGGGGAAAAAGTAGGTCACTAGGTTGTTATGGGTCTTTAAGAAATACTTTGGTCCATGTTCATGGTCGTCACTCAAACTCGCACTTGACAAACTTGGGTAAGTATCACTCAAGTGGGCCTCGAGTAGGCATTGCGGGAGTGTGAGTGGAGTTCGAATGTCATATTCATAAATCCCACTCAATCTTAACTTTCGGAAGGGCAACTCAAGTATTGATTTCATTGTACACAATAGATTTAGCGGATTATAACGGTACATATGACAATAACATCAAAGGAATGCAAAAGTGCTGATCGTTATTTTTGTAGATGTATTTGCCAAGTCGGAAGTTGTCATACTATTGCCTGTCTGTATGTATGTCCGTCCATTTGTTTTTATAATACATCCGTCCGTCCGTCCGTCTATTCATCTGTATTATTAGAATGAAATTTATATTTAAAAATACATGAGTTTATTTTTCGCTGAAATTGAAATGAATAATATAACTAAGAAAAAAACAAAATACCATTTTTTGCTTATTCGAGGCCACGAAATATAACTAAGAAAAAAAACAAAAAACGATTTTTGCCACGAATTAGCGTCGAGATCCGATTGGTCAGCTAAGTGGCCACGAATTAGCAAAAATTGTTTTTTTTTGTTTTTTTTTCTTAGTTATATTTCGTGGCCACGAATTAAGAAATCGTTTTTATTTTCTTAGTTATATTTCGTGGCCAGGAATTAAGAAATTGTTTTTTGTTTTCTTAGTTATATCTCGTGGCCACGAGATAACATTTTTTGTTTTTCGTTTTTTTTCTTAGTTATATCTCGTGACCACGACATAAATTAAAATAAAAAATCCGATGTCCCCTCCATGCTTCCGTTAGGAACACCATGTACCCCTTAGTTTTGTTAACAGGAACTCCTTACTAACAGGTAAATGACCGTTCTGGGTCGAGCCTCACTCGGGGAGTTGAATTCTTCATGTGAGGGCGCCATTCAGCTGGCTTACAGAAGGTCGGTGGTTCTACCAAGGTACCCGCCCTTGGTGAAATAATGCACGGAGAGGCACCTGGAGTCTTCCTCCACCATCAAAGCTGAAAAGTCGCCATATGACCGTAATTGTGTCGGTGCGACGTTAAACACAACAAAACAAAATATAGGGTACATATTTAGATAATAACAACAAATTATATGATACGGAATAATGATGAGACTGTTAATTCATTTGTTTGTTGATTAAGAAATAATAAACCTGTTCCTATATTTTATCAGTTAATAGAATATGGACAGGAGTTAGGATGCGTAAGAAACTTGTTTTTATTTAACAGAATTTTGAGAAGTATTTATAAACTAGTAATCTAACAGCTCGCAAACTATTTATTAACAGAATCATCAACTTAATAAAATGATTATTACTATGACGTCATACTTTATGTAATACTTTTATGACGTCACTGCTGAATCATACTGAGCTCGTAGAGATCAAAACGGGTTTTACGGCCTTGCACATTAAGTCGGTACGACTGTTTATCATAATTTTGTTTTTGAAATGTTGTCTACAACCATTTGGCCCTGGAATAGTGCGTATGTAATGGAACAGAAGTAGAATCTCTTATGTTACAATCGTAGGGGGAAATGTATCAGCCAACCATATTTTATCGAAGATTCATATATAGGCTGTTTGCTATATCTTTATATAGCAATTAATGCGTGTCGTGTTAGAATTTGGTTTAACAGTCGGAACTACATATTGATACATTTGGTCGTCAATGAGATAGCATGCTTTAATCCTATTCAGGCTTAAGCTTGAAACTTTCTTTATGCCTGTTCCTAAAGTCTTTAGAAAATAAAATCATACTGAAATTGATGCAACGAATAAAAGTAATGATTACACAAGAGAGACGTTGAAATTTTCTTTTGGTTAAATAAAAAAATTATAAGCTCCGTCCATAAATTCTCTTCAGGACAATGACTAAAGACTAGTTAACAAAGCTTTATTTCTCTGTTAAGACTTTTAGCTAGTATATTTTCAGAGAAAATATTAATTTTAATCTGAATATTGCACGAATGGCGTGCGATATTGCATGATATTCACAGTCTTAAAACTAAAATGAAATAAACTCAGCATTCATATTTACAAGACAATTAATTTCTGGCATATTTGTAAATTAAATGTAGGGCATTAGTGTCATGTCGATCTAATCTCTACAGTAGGCGGACGAATAGCTCAGTCTGTAGTAACTGCTTCAACCATGTCATATTTTATATTTCGCCATAAAACGTACCCAATGAAATTCAAGGACTATTTTGAAAAATGGTGACGACGTAAGTCATGGTATTTGGTTGTTACAAAGGGAAGAACATGTACAGGTTGTCGAGTAATTAGTCGATAAAGCATCGGAACGATATTCCGAGGCCAGGGTTCGGGTCTTGGTCTTGCTGCATGTTCAAGACCTTTACCATGAATATCACATGGTGATAAAATTAAAAGGGAAAATATGTGTAGGCGGCTGGATAGCTCAGTCAGTAGAGCATTTTGCAAGGCCCCTGGCTAGAATTCAGTCCAAGCAGTACGTGTATATTTAAATCATATACTGATACACATGTGCATATGTTTGCGAATTTTATTTTATTTTTAATTGTACAGTCCCTAGCTCGAGGATTTTTCAAAGTCCGTGCTTCCCCGCGATTGGACCCTAGCGCGGACAAGTTTACGAGCCGCGGGGATGCGTGTTTTTTCCTGCATCCCCTTAATATATTTTGCAGCTTTCACCACGACCAAAAGCAATAAATCGATTGCGGTGTATTGCGAAGACATAGCGCAGTGCATCGCGGTAAAGTGCCGGTGTTTTGCGATGAATTGCGGTGTATCGCCGCGATTTACAGGTAAGATTATGATGATATAAATGCTACATACAGTGTAGCATGCAAATAAACTGACTGGAATTTCAACATTTATTATTTAGAGGAAAAATGAAGTAAATGGCATTTCATCATCTTTAATAATGAACATTTCAAACATGTAGCATACACTTTATTAAGTAAGACAAAAAGGTATATGACTGAAAATAGCAACAAACAAAATTTTCTAAAAACAAAGAGACAGATCATGACATTCCAACAAAGTTATATATATATATATATATATATATATATATATACACTTAACCATATGGACAAAATAAACATTTTCAGACGTGTTAATTGTACAGTCTAGTATTATTGTTTCAAGCTGTTTATGTCGTATTTAGGTAATATATGTTAGACTTCAAACATTCATTTTATAAATAAAATCAAAGCTGTTTCTTTTGCACTATGTTTACTCGTGGTAAAAATTACAAATAAGAAATATAACGAACGACACTGGCATATACTCGATGCGTTTGCAAAAGAGCAGAGCACAAAAAACACCATTAATATGCCGACGAAACAGGCCAGAATGCAACCAACCCTTAAACAATAAACGATACATATATTATTAGGTTCCTTTGTAGCACAAATTATAAAACGTACAAACGAAAGAAGACATTGGATTAAAAAATATAAACAAACGAAACCGTATTAAAATAAACAATAAGATCTTTAAAAACCATCAAATGACATTCTAAACACATACATGGGTAAAATAAAAGACAATACAAGCTTCAACAACAACATACAATTGTCAAAAACGCTTAACACAGCAGCCTTATATAATTTTAAGATGTTCAACAACAGTGAGCGGGATTATAAAATCCTTTCACAAATCAAATCAAACACACCGTTTTTACATATTTTGTTCAAAGTTGTTTGTTTTGCACCATTAGTCAACAATTTTTCAGTTACTAGTAGGTATTCGTAAATTCCGTAAATATTTATGTTTTTTCTTAACTAAGATAACCTGTATAGTAAAACAAGGACACGGTGGCGTAGTGGTAAGGTCTCCGACTTCGTATGAATTCAAACCAGACCGTTTTCAATTTACATTCACTAATAGTATATATGTTGTATAGAAAGAAAACATTGTTCATTTTCGTATAACAACATTGGTGCAATGATATCAAAGGTGGTCTCTCCGCAAATCTGCACTAGCGATCTCTCGTCGAATAAAAACATTAACAAAATAGCGTCGTTCGCATTGGACACCAAAAATTCAAAATGAACATAAGATATAGTTATATCTACATTTTTCTGACAGTAAAGATCATAATTGTATCGATACGACAAAATGACTTTTTATCCTGGATTTAAAGATACTTGAACTTTTTTTATCGGATAGCCAATTACAATTAATCGTATGCGGATAGTTTGGATGATGAAAAGATTGATATCCTACATTCAATTTGATTTTCTGATGTTCATGGAAAGCAAACTACTCATTCAGTTGTATTAAGCAGCTGTGAAAAGATATTGGGATTTAATGTTATTTTTTTTAGTTTATACAGGGTAAAAACAACATTATTTTATAAATCAGATTTCGCGTTATTATAGTATTTATTGTTCGATTTATATTTATCGTGTACTGACGCCAGTTACTTCAATTGTCCGTTGAATGAACGAAAACTTGTCAAGTCCTTGATTTACCTGTAAATGTTGTTGACGATAATTTCGTAGAAAGGTTTACTGACATAGGTGTGGCGAATTTCTTGTCAGAGTTGACAGATTTAAGAAAGAAAACGATATTGTCAGACATAGGAAATGAACCCACAACCACGAGACTGGCAGCTGAACGTTTGGTCCGCACAACTTTATCTGCAAATTTGACATGATGAGTAAATTAAGAAATGTATATTTTGTATTGGGTTTTCATTAGTTATATCGCTATTTAGGTTCGGACACCGAAAATTTATTTGCAGAAACGTACGGAATATTCATGAGTGTCAGGTTTATACTTACGGATAATAACGACGGCCAGTTAATCCATTCCGGTGTTCCTGGGCCCTAAACAAAATGCTAACGGGTTCTCCGTAAGTAGACGTAAAGCTACAATTTATTTTCAAACTTTTATCAACAACCTCTTATTTTGGAATATAACATTTTATATCCAGTCTTTACCTCTGGCATTCTAATAGAATAAATGAAGGCGTCTAAGATTGTGTTTAGAATGTAAATGCATTTATAGACCTCGTGAGAAAACACTGTACTTTTGGTAATTCCTATAATGTCATTGAAGATGCTTTCCCAAATGAACGGTAAATAACAAATAATGAAAGCGATCACTATAACCAAAGAGGTGACAGTGGCTTTCAAGTGATTACTATTCCTCGACGATGACAGATTCCCTTGCCTGAAAATAATGACCAGGATGACTCCATACATAACTGGAAAAATGAAACAAAGAAGAAAGGTGACGTACCAGACCACTAGATATACACTGGAAATAGTTGTTACTACATCCGATTTTGCTTTAATAAGTATTGAAATGTATACAAAAAGTGAAACCGCAAAAGCGAACGTCCATACCGCAAACACCATTGCAGTTCCTCTGCTTCGTGATAATATAATGTGTTGTTGAAGAGGTTTTGAAACCATTATCAATAAAGCCAGTGTAATAAAGAACATACTTAATAGGCATGTGATATTTGGAATTATTGATAAACAGCTGAGTACACTTATAAACACTGACTGGTCAACTTCTGTCTGTTCTACAAACGTGCTGTTTGATAATCTCCCACCGCTAAAAGGATCACTGTTGGTAATCAGGGCGTCAACATTATTACGTATAGAATCGGTATCATTTTCCTGAAGATCTTGTTCACCTTTGACTGGCTTGTTCCACATGTCGCCATCAGTTTGTTGCGATGGAAATTTAATTAAAGAAGAAGTGTGTCCGAACTTTTGAATATATAGCCACAATGTCCATTGAGATGTGTAATCCACAAACCTCATTATGATGTGAGATAGAGCTATGAACATATTCGAAAACGCGAGACTTATGATAAGTTTTGTGCTTGTTTTCATTGTAACTCCGACAGTAGTAACAATTGTTATTATGGTCATCAGGTTCAACAAAAACCCAATCAGAGATAGTGAAAAAATAACTTCAATCAAAGTTCTTGAAGTGTAGGTTACAAATGATGTAGATCTATCTACAACAAGCATCGGTGTAATGGAAGCTCGAGACAACTCGTCTAGTTTATTTGCCAAATCCGGAGCTTCTTCCATTTTTACTTAGTTTCAGTAGAAAGAGCGAATACAAACGGGCGGCCACTCAAACTCTGAGCCTGTTACAAATGTGGATCAACTTTTATAGGCTAATTTCACGATATTATAATAAGTCCACTTAACTACATGAACCAATCGTCGGCCTGGTAGATGAAATGATGTAAAATAGAAAAGAAAATTAAATCACCTGAACGTTTAGAGTGAAGAGTTAGATATACCAGCTGATGATAGTTTTCAAATTAATGATCTTTGTGATATTTTGTAAAAAGGTAGGAATGATAATCACGATAAACCATTTCAAATAATTGTTGGCGTGAAGTCAATACAAGTTACCTCTTCGGATAATAACTTTTTAATAATGAAACCTTTCATGACAAAAAATAATTAGAATATACTGGTGTTTCCGTACAGAAAACAAAGAAGTATATAAGTCCTTCTGGCTGACACATTGAATATTAATTTGCGACAGTCATTTGAAATAATTAATTTTCTTGGAATATTTGAGTATTGATTTGTGGGTCCTGTGGTCGTGTTCATCAACGTTTTAAGTCTGAAATTTATACTTAAGGCCTTAAACATCTAAACTGTGATTCCAATTGCCATAACTTCCTTTGTTATAAATTTATATTGCTGGATTTTTGTATAGACTTTTGTTGTTGTACGCCTCATTTTCTGCCAAGTTTTATAAGTCCATGCACGAGTTACGAATATAAGACAAAAATAATTTTGTCATTTTAAAGTCTGAGTTTCAGCCTTGAAACGTTGATGAATAAGGGTCCGGTAGATGACCTCAACCGTTCTTTAAATGATAACAAAATGTAGATTGTAAACTCTTTTTTCGGAGCCGATATTTTCAAATTCTCATTTTGTTTTAAATAAATGATTAGATTTACGTACATATTTTTGCATCTTCTAGAAATTGAAATAAGTGATATCGTAAAATAAATTAAGTATTACAAAAAAATATTCTGAAGTTTATTTTTGTTAAAATTCGATGTTCACTCAATAACAATATACTGAATGCGCCTTTGTAGTAACTACAAAAATTCTCTTTCAAGAATATGTACGTTTCAATTTGTTGTAACTTTTTATTATAAAAGTCATTTTTGAAAATTCAAAAAACGGGGGAGATACATCAGTTTAAGCGAATCATGTTTTTCATCCGCTGCAATGGATACTTTTTTCAAAAGAATTGCTATAACTGTAGTTACCTACCGGCTTCTTTGTTTCAATGAGGTCTATAAACACCTTATAGACCACTTAAGAGGTCTATAACAATTACCAGACCTGTCCTACTTCTACTGTTTACACGAAAATGTTTATGACGAAAAATCTCAAGTGCCTGTAGCGGGTATCGAACCCGCCGAGTCTCTTAGATGCTAGTCCAATGCTCTAACCACTGTGCCAAATTGTCGACACACTTACGCACTTGTCCGAGATTAAATTTAAAGTTATACGTAAGCGACCGAAACAATGCAGTAGAATCATGAGAAATCCGTGCCAGTCATTTAAGGTGAGCGCGTGATTGACACCGTAAATTTAGTATCACTTGTTTCAAGAAAGTTCGTTTTAAGTGAAAAATTTCCGACCAGTTTTACATATCTTGAAAATTGATCTAAACATGACTTTACTGTAAACTTTTAACTTTCAATTCTAAACAAGTCTTGATATTTGTCTGAAATTAATATGGGCATACTCTTCCGTCTAAGTGGAGAATGCTACATGAAACAGGACATTTTATTTTACAAAGAAAAATAATGACAATGATATAAATGCAAAAAATACAAACATCACAAATTTCCTCCAAGTTAAATATTAATCTGCTAATGAAAATTGTGACGATTTTCTTTACAATTAACATGGAACATAAATAACGAAGTTGTATTAAAAATTTAGAAAATAACCCAGTTAAATGTTCGTGATATATTCCAGACGTGTCTGAAATAAGATTGACAGTTTAAACATATTTAAAGGCAGTTCTTAGGTAGTTGTAATTGGTGGGAAACTGGTCAAAGCACATCTCTTGTTTTCTGAAAAATGTTCTAATTTTGCTGAATGTCATTAATTTATGTCAAATTAACAGTTGACATTTTTATTCCTTTAAATATTATTAGATATTCTGTACTGTACAAAGTTTTGTCGATCTGACAGTCTTACTGTCAGTTTCCTGGATTTTATATTAATAGTATCCGATAAGTATTGACATCCACAAGTAACTGACAACTTCTTCACGTGAATCAGATATGGAGGACCAAAACGACTTTAAACTATATAATGTTTATTCAAATCGTAGCCAAAAATGTATAATATGGCATATATGATTGGTCTGCTAAAATTCATCACACATGTATAATATACAAAATAAAAGCTCTCGACGTGTTTAAGAATATAAATACAAAGAATTTTAGTCTTTAGTTTGCATCGATATACGTTTGTGTTAACAAGAGGATCAAAATGGTCTTATTTTGCTCACCTAGATAGATCCACAAGTACGCTTCTGAAGATGTAAATATACATTTGTAACTGCTGTCATATCTGTTGTTGATGCAGTAGTATTTTGCACAAAATAAAAAAGAGATTAAGATAAAAACAAATCTAACCCGAAGAAAGTATTGAAATAATTGAAATAATTCATTTTTCGTGATAAAGGAAAGGTTTCGCGCAAATAACTTGTTATCGAATTTAAAACAGGGCACTAACGTGAATTTTCCACCTAATAGCATGACTACAACTTAAGTGAATAAAAACATTTTCTCGAAATTACGAGAAAGTATCTAAATTTTCATGAGTTGATCTGGTTATTACGGAAGCTTATCAGGGCCTCCACTTATCTAAAACTTTCGCGTCAAGTCAACTTGTGTCTTTTCGTTTTGAACAAAAACATCTGATGAAGGCGTGATAATTAATACGTTATACGTAAATGTTTTTAATCATTACGCATAGTTTTTTATCGAATTGCGTGAAATATTTGTCAATGCGATTAACTTCTACACATCTAACTAGATCTTTCAGCGAAGTCGTCAAGAAACATAACAAGAAGATAAATGTATTTGGTATTTCAACATAATTTACTCGACTTGTTACATCTATTTCTCGAGAACGTTTACTTTAAGGCGATATAATTATGCATGTCACGTGATATTTAAACACGTCAGGTTCCAAAATTGCCTATATTGGTCTTGTCTGCACAGTGATGGTTTCATTATGTTTACGCCAGAAATATTCTAGGGAGACATATTGTTTTTCCCCGAGTTGTCTGTCTGTCCGTCTGTCTGTCCCGACGTGCCCACATGTAAATTTGGGGTTAGCGTTTCTGTTGAATTTGACATTCTGAGGTTGTGGTCATTCTGGGGTTAAATTGGTATTGTGGGGTTAAAAAATAGTATTGTGAGGTTAAAAGGATCAAATGAAGATAATAGGTAATATAATGGATTACCCCACAAATCCTGTAAGTTCGTCCGTCTGTCCTTCACAAATCGTGTCCGGGCTGTATTGTTTAAACCCCTTAAAGGATTTTCAAATTACTTGGCACAAATAGTCACTGTAACAAATCATGGAGGCTGGGGGAGACATGTGTTTTTGTTACAAAAACCCTTCTTGTTTGTGAGTTGATTTCAACTAAACTTGCATATAACTTTTACCACCAAAAGATCTTGGTTCCTTTCTTGAACCAGGCATATCCCATGATTGACTCGAGAGTTATATCCCCTTAAAATGGCAAAATTTGTCTGATTTGTGGTCTTGTCTGCACAGAATTATTGTTTCATTTATGATTTTATTTTTCAGCTATATTTCAATATGAACATGTGAAATTTCATAATAACACAACAACACTTCCCCCTCTTCCACCCCACCCCCACATCACAACCCCCTCCCCACACTGAGGTGACCCCCCCCCCCCCTCCCCCCCCCCCCCCCCCCGCTCCTTAAAAAATCTTTTGTTCAGCTATATTTTCAATATAAACATGTGAAAATGTGAAATTTCAAAACAACAGTTCCCCGCAACCCGACACCCTGCACCCCCTCCATCAGGGTGACATCCCTCCCCCAGTTATTTTTTTTTATTTTCCAGCTATATTTTAGTATGAACATGTGAAATTTCAAAAGAGCACTTCCACACGCCCCCGTCCCCTCCTCTCCTCCCTCCCATTCAGTTATATATGATTGTCCTTTTTAGCTCGACTAAATATATCAAACACTATCAAAGCTTTGATACTAGCTAGATCAATGTAATTTTGTATGTGAATAGAGGGCAATATTGAAATTATGAACAACACTTTGTTAAAATTCATGTTGCTATGGCAACAGAAATAGTCAAAATATAGTTTTCCCATATGGATCCTTTAATGACAAAAAATTATAGTGGCTAGGTTAATGTAATTTGGTATGTAGACACATGGAAATATGGAGAATACTATAGGTTTACTCTCCATCTGTCTGTCTGTCCATCCGTCTCACAATGTTTATCTCGAAAATCACGATGTATATTTTTTTTCAATTAAATATTTGTCGAAAATAGAAAAACATCGAGCATATTAAGAAAAGTTAAGTCGAAAAGTGAAAAGCATCGAGCATATCGAGAAAAGTGAAGTCGAAAAGAGAAAAACATCGAGCATATCGCGAAAGGTTAAGTTGCATTACCTCTATACTTTTAATCTTTGTCAATAAATTTTATTGACATACGTAAAACATCTTATCTAGGCGAGTAAAGACAAGTCGACTTAGCACAAAACATCTCACCAACTGTAGGCCCTAATAAGCTTCCGTAGGTTATTACGGAAGCGTAAAAGGGTCTTCATTTGATGATATGTTTTGCGAAAGTTGACTTATTTTTATTCACTTTGATCAGATATTTTAGCACAATTCAATTAATTTAATTTACGAATCTTATAAACATTGCACCTAGACTTTTCTTGATATGCTTGATGTTTTTGTCGAAGCGATTTGCTATCTTTTCGCCTAATGAAATCATTCAGTCTTTTTGACAAATGTTTGTGGAAAAGATAAATGCATTTTGCCTTTCGATATGAAATATTTCGAAAAGTGAGATGTTTATAGAAAGTCGCGGTCATTTTTTCAACAATTAGCAACAATTTATAGCAACAATTCGTCTAAAATATGACGCCAAACCCGAGTCATTAAACACTCCAATGACAGCTCCAGCTTCCTCAAATGTGCCCAAATCGAAATTATCATGAGCGCTGTCTCGTGTAACGGCTCTTTTTTATATTATCTTAATTATAATAATCAGGTCACAGTGTTTTCAGGACTGGTCTACTGAAAATCGAGAATTCAGTCTTTAGAGTGTAGATTTCCATGCTTCCGATTTTTGACTGAATCCTTGGCCTATAATTTAGTAACAGTGACCTTGACCCAAGGTACCAAAATGCACTAAAATACATTGTTCTCTTTGAAGGCTGCACATCTAGCAGGTTTGGTATGCTCATCTCATTTTTGTGAGAAAACAAGTTTTCTATGTTTAGTTACGGTGATATTATCATTGACCCCGGTGACTAGAACGCGTGCCTCACTCAAGAAAGCTTGATATGTACAAACCTTGGATGTAATATCCCATTTGCAAAGAAATGCCCTATATAGTAAACATTATACAAGTACTAAGGGCAATATTCTTGTGCAGTGCCGCATTTTCAAATGGCAGTTAAAATCATTACCACGTTTCATTGAAAAACTCCTGGCACTGTCTTAGATATGGTTCCAGGTGGATAGAAAGACAATAAAATACTATATAAGAACTATATGTATATAAGTACAAGGGGCATTAACTCGTGCATTTCCTTTCCGCAGTTAACATTTCTACTATGTTTAATTAAAACAGTCTAAACCACATCTTGGGTATGGCTTCGAACGGACAGAAATTGGAATAAACCACTATATTTGTACTATATATAGATGATCTAAGGGCGATAAACATTGTCTTTCTCAGACAATCTGACTGAAACTTTCAAGGTGGCATTTCCTTGTAGCAATAAAAATTTCTACCATATTTTTTTTAATAACTCCAAAATGTGTCTCAGATAAGGCTCCAGCCGGACTGAAAGACAGACGGACAACGCAATTTATCTATACCCTGTGGGGAGGATAAAAAGCAATTGTAATGTTAAAGTGTAGAGGCACTAAATATGGAATGTGTGACTTATTTTGAAAGATGAATAGAAAACCATATCGATAAAAATGTACGAAATGTTAAAAGTGTTTTTCTTTGCAACAAGCTTAAGTCGAGATGTTAGAAATAATCTCTTCAACGCGAGTATTTTTAGGCGAGAAAGGCAAATATATTATCAGTATCGCGCAAAGAGTTTTTCCGCGATGTAATTAAGTAAAACTTCTCGACAATAATAATAAGAAAAATAAAAAGTTTCTGTCTTTGTACAAAGATTTAAGTCAAGTTGTTTGAAAAGTTCGAGCAAAAGCGAGAATTTCAACGCGACAAAACCATAAAGTTTTAGGGGTCTCGCCTTAATTTTCTGCACATGTGAAAACATTTTCTCACAACTAAAGGCCCTTCTACGCTGCTCCGTAGGTTATCGTATGCAAAAGTACGGAAGCCTAGAAGGGCCTTCAGTTGTGAGAAAATGTTTTCACAAGTACAGAAAACTAGAACGAGATGTCTAAAACTTTCTGGTTTTCTCGCATTGAAATGCTCCCACTTTAGTATATTTTTTTCCATCAACACGATTTAAATTAAGTTGCAAAGAAAAAAACTTTTGTCATTTCGTATATTGTTATATCGACAATTATCTCTGAATAAACATGTTGGAATGATTTTTATGAGATGGCTAGATATGTTTTGGTGATCAAGTCTTAATTTTTTCACGATGCCGAAAAAAACTTTTTGCATTTCGCGTATTTTTGTCGACATATGCATTATATTTGGAAGTGGCATCTCAAATACTTCTTTGCAAGTAACTGCGAAGACGTTATACGGTACATGACCACTTGCATAAGACTCTTTTCTCAGAATGTATGTTTTAGCTGCCACTGAACAAAGTGTATTGCATCAATTAGTTTTTAGCTTGACTATTCAGAGAATCGATAGAGTTCTTACAATCATCCATTTGTCTGCATCTACGTCCGCTTCCTTATTTGTAGAAGTTTTATCTATCTTACTCGATCCGGCGTCGTCATTGCCGTCCTTCCGCAAACACACCTTGGTTAAAGTTTTAATGTATTTTCTTTTTACCATGGAATGCTTCAACCATAAAATAGTTATTCCTCATTATCACCCACATCATGTAGCACAAGGGTCATAACTATCGCACCAATATTTCATGAATTATCCCTCTTTTTACTCAGAATTTCAGTTTAAAGTTTTTTGTGCACTTTCACTTTATCTAAATTATAACCAAAACGATTTGATTCAAACTTAAAATATTTGTTCCACATCATCACCCACTTCATATTCACCCACATCATATGACACAAGGTCAATAACTCTTGCACCAATTTTTCATGAAATATGCCCGCTTTTTACCAAGAATTTTAGCCTTAATTTTGATGCATTTCCATTGTATCTTTGTTATTATAGAAAGAGTTTGATTCAAAACACTTACAACAATTGTTCCACATCATCACCCACATCATTTAACACAAAGGCCATAGCTCTTGCACCAATGATTTATGAATTATCTACCTTTATACTTAAATTTCAGGTTAGAGTTTTGATGCTCTCTCATTCTATCTCTGATACTACCAAACGTATTTGATTCAAACTTATAATAGTTGATTCACATCATCACCAACATCATATGACACAAGAGCCATAACCCTTACACCAATATTTCATAAATTATGCCCCCTTTTTGTTTAGAACTTTAGTTTAATTCTAATGCTTTTTCATCATATCTCTGTTGTTACTAAATGGATTTAATTCAGACTTAAAATGATTGTTCCACATCATCACCAACATCATTGGTCAATAGCATTTGCACCAGTATATTAATAGTTGTGTCCCCTTTTTACTTAGAAGGTTCAAGTTGTAATGCACTTTTGTTCTATCTCAATGATTCAAACTTAAAGTAGTTATTCCACATTATTAGTCACATGATATGAAACATGGGTTTTACTCTTGCAGAAATATTCCATGAATTATGTCCCTTTTATACTTATTTAATGTTTTAATACACTTTATCTCTATCTCTTTTATTACTTAATATATTTGACATAGGCTTAAGCTATTGTCCAAAATCTTCATCCGGATTGGAGTCATTAAACACTCCAGTGACAGCTACAGCTTCCTCTAATGTGCTCAATGTCACTATCCAGCATCGGCCGTCTTCTGTGACGGCTCTTGTTTTGTAATATGTTAATTATAATAATCAGGTCAAAGATTTTTGCTGGATCGGTTTACTGAAAATCGAGAATTTGGGCTTTACAGTGTAGATTTCCATGCTTCCCATTTTTGACTGAATCCTTTGCCTATAATTTAGTAACAGTGACCTTGACCCAAGGTATCCAAATTCACTCAAATACGTTGCTCTTTTTTAAGGCTACACATCTCTGTGAGAAAACAAGTTTTCTATATTTATTTACGGTGACATTGTCATTGACCCCAGTGACCAGAACGCGTACCTCAGTCCAGAAAGTTTGATATGTACAAAACATGGTTGCAACATCCCATTTGCAAAGAAAAGTCATATATAGTAAACATTATACAAGTACTAAGGGCAATATTCTAGTCAAATTATTACCACGTTTTATTGAAATACCCCTAACAATGTCTTAGATAAGGTTCCAGGTGGATAGAAAGACAATTAAACACTACATAAGTAATATATGTATATAAGTACAAGGGGCATTAACTCGTCTTCATCTGGAACTTGCATGATCGCATTTCCTTACCTCAGTTTACATTGCTACCCTGTTTCATTAAAATAGTCTAAACCATATCTTAGGTATGGCTTTGGACGGACGGAAATTGGAATAAAACACTAAATTTGTACTATATATAGATGTACTAAGGGCGATAAGCATTGTCTTTCTCAGACAATCTGACTGAAACTTGCAAGGTGGCATTTCCTTCTAGCAATTAACAGTTCTACCATATTTTATTTTAAATACTCCAAACAGTGTCTCTGATAAGGCTCCAACCGGACTGAAATATGGACGACGGACGGACGGACAAAGCAATTTATCCATACACCTGTGGGAAGGATAAAAGCAAATTTAATAATAAGGTATAGAGACACTAAATATGGAACGTGTGACTTATTTTGAAAGATAATATAAAAAATGTACGAAATGTAAAAAGTGTTGTTTTTTTGTTGTTGTTATTTTTTTGTTTTTTTGCAACAAGCTAAGTCGAGATGTTAGAAATAAATCACTTCAATGCGAGTATTTTTTGGCGAGAAAGGCAAATATCTTATCAATATCGCGCAAAGATTTTCAATAATAATACGAAAAATAAAATGTTTCTGTCTTTGTACGAAGATTGAAATCAAGTTGTTTGAAAAGTTCGAACCAAAGCGCAAATTTCAACTCGAAAATACCTTAAAGTTTTAGGGATCTCGCCTTAAGTTTCGGCACTTGTGAAAACATTTTCTCACAACTGAAGGCCCTTCTAAGCTTCCGTACAAAAGTATGCCACATTGGCTGCACGTTTCATTACCTTTTATGAACTGACTCGATGAAAAAAAAACGAGTCTGCTATTATTTCGCTTGGTTCCGTTCTATACTTCCAAAGGATCTTCGTAAAAAGTTTATTACACTGATATTGTTTGTTGCCAATAATCATTGCTCACATAATCAGCAAGTATGAAAAATGTTTAAAAGTTGTTAGGTTGGGTAGATTTTTTGTATCAACGAATATTCAGGTATTTCAAACACTAAATTTCCAATTACACAATATGACCGAAACAAAGCGTGCATGGTCAATCACATTTCTTTAAGAGTTTCAGATATAAGAAACGAGGATAAATATCCAACAGGGAAAGCCACGTTCCAGATACGCAGCCTCCCAAACACCTACCCAGCATGCGGACGCGCACACGACCCCCACACACACACTCATCCAAAGCTAAAACACTAGAACAAAACGAACAAATAAAAAATAATAAAGGAACACAGTGGGGCACCATAACACAACGTACGCATTGTGAAAAATAACACAAGTAAAGCAGCTGCGGATGCACTATTTATTTGCGGCTGTGATTATTAACGGTGAAAATAATAGCATCTGATTGATCATTATCGAAAATTCTACCCCCCCCCCCCCCCCCCCCCCCCCCCTCCCCCTTTGATCTTTTTGCCGATATTTTTCATAATTAGATGGTAAATATAACAAATTTCTTACACATTTAGACAAATTTGTTGCTCATCAAATAGAAAATTTCAACAAAATCAAATTGTGATTAAACATCATTTAACTTATTTTACGGCCTCTACCCATTTTGAAAAAGTCACGAAAATGCACATCAAAATAGCATTTATTTATAAAACGAGTAAATATCATTTATCAGGATACAGAGGTGTAGATATTGACCTTTCACTGATATATGGTCAAAAATCAAATTAAACTTAAATTTGTTTCCATAATATGACAGGGTAAGGAAGTTATTTTGTTTTCGTCAAACCCTTTTTACCTTATAAGGAAATTTGCTCGTTTGTAAATTGTAGTAATTGATGCGTGTTTTTGTGACTTTACAAAGTTTGGTTGAGGTCGTAGAATCAATAAAATGATATCATAGCACCAGTTGAACTTATTGAAATTTTTATGTGTTTTTTCAATATATTTGTCCAAATATGTCAGTCATTTCAAAAATGTACTTTCAGTAATATGAAAGATATTGACAATGTTAACGAGAGGCGTTAGAATTTTTGTTAAGTGTTTAACCTTAAAACTGACGTTGCAAGGTCGCATTTCGAACGTTTAGTTTCGTAGCAAGTATATACGAAAATGCGAGCATAATTTTGCCGACACTGAAGTCAAAGGTAAACCGTTAGTTTTTTAAATCAGTAAAACAGCATCATAATGTTAGGATTTTACTGAAAATCACCAGTCCATTCTTCTTCTTCATCGTTCGCCCTACACTGTCAGACCAGTAGCCTCGATGAAACTTGTGGTTTGCCGCAGATCCTCAATGCCTCCATACAGTTTCTGGTGGATTGAGGTATCTATCGACTAAGTCGCAGCTCGCTCCTGGTCATGCCTTTTACATTTCTGAAGTATATGCTCCGTAGTCTGATCTTCCTCACCACATGGACATGTTGGTGATGGTGCCAGTCTGTATTTCTTGTACATGTGAGCATTGAGCTTGTTGTGTCCTGAGCGAAGCCTGACCAGCATCACTTGTTCAGACCGATCAAGGAGATGAAAAGCATTTTCCTCTATCCTTGGTCTCGTTGGTGCCTTGATGATGGTGACTTTCTCCTTCTAGCTCACAGGTGTTGTTGGTTGTTCTGACTGAGCTCCTAACATAGCCAGTTGGTCTGCCTCTTCATTGCCTGCAAGTCCACAATGGGATGGAATCCACTGAAGTGCTACTTTGCAGGTGAAACTCAGGCTCTGCGTTCTCCTGGATAGCTGTGGAGCTTTATTGTTGATCAGAGCTTCCATGACAGGCAGTGCATCTGTGTAAAAGACAACTGAGGAGCTTTCTTCTGCCGAGTCTTCAATCATTGAGACGGCCTTCATGAGTGCTTCAGTCTCCGCCTTGTAATTGCTGCAGTGTTTTCCTGCGGCTGCAAGTAGGGGTTTTCCCTTGCCAGATGGGTATAGAATGAAAACTCCCGCTCCTCCATCTTTGATGGCGGATGTGGCTAGACATGAGTCCATGTTTCCGGAGGATAGTCTTCATTTATCATAGCTAGTATGAGGCTCTTCCGAATACCTTCATCCTCTTGTTTCCCGCAGTCAAGATGAGGAACAGCAAGTATCACAGTCACTGGAGACAGATCATTCCCTTGAGGGTTTATAATGTCTTCTCTACCTAGGGGAGTCGTTGGTATGTTCAGCTCAGTTTCGAACTCTCGATTGAGTTTCTTTGCCTCGTGAACGAAGCTGCTACGTTTGAGCACAAGTCCAAAAATATCTTTCACGCAAAGGCTGTCAGACTGACAACAAAGACACATTAAGTTGAATACTGGCACTGAAATATTTGAAAACAAAGAAATCAATTGATCTTTTTGCTACATGAAAAAACACACACAGAAAATAGGTTATTTCAAGGATTTAAATAGGGAATCAATATATAGACACTTATTGCACAGATACGGGCATTACAGTTTGCCAATAATAGAATAATTGTATTGTGAATACGTTTCTCCTTCTTTTGACACTTTTGTTCTATTCAAGTATCGGTTTCAATAAATTCTCCTTTCCGGTGCTTTTAAATTGACGATGCATTAAGCTTATTATCTTGTGATTATTCATTGCCTAATTAGCATCTAACAGTAGCATTCGACTTCGACTCCAGTGTGATTCCGTATACGTCTCGATGTCATTTCGTCTCTCACATTTGTATAATACAGTCATTTGCTAAGAACTTACAGTCTTTTACATTAATACTAATTTTAGACTGCTTTTAGCTATACATTATAAAGCATGTACTATTTCAAACTTTTTGCACAGTATCGTTAATCCACATACACTTGATGATTTTATGTTAATGTAAATTGTTTGTAGTACTTGCTTATATTCTCAATCTGACTAAAGTACTTGATCTTTTAAACGAAGATCTGAGGATGACCTTTTCACATTCATCTTTCTGTATATCTGAATTTCCGATATTGATATTTTTATTTTCGCAAATTTATTTTTATTTGAACCAATCAGACGACTCGTTTCAACAAGCATTTGGCTGAACCATCAAAATAATGTTGAATGTCACATGGTGAGAAAAAATGTGCAGTCAGTCCAGGGCTCGAACCCGGGATCCCTCGTTTACAGGGCGAGTGCTCTACCGACTGAGCTAACCGGCTGGCTGTCCGTACCGTGACATATGATACCTCTCAAAACACGAGGGCGCAGTCATGGTGTGGTCGTCATAAGAATTATTATTATAAACATTAAAAACACAGGCTAAATATAGATTTTTTAAACGTCTACTTTCACTTTCAAAATGTTGAAAGCAAGGCTCTGATTGGCTAGCGGAAGGGTTGTCAGAACGAGTCTATCAATAGCACGCCTTCAGATCCAAAGCGTAGCGTTAATTGGAGATGTACTTTAGTCAGATTGTTATATTCTCAAATTTGAAATTGTGGTCTAGTTTACCTTAAATTTTCTTTGAAGTGTGCTCATTTTCGACTCTCGGCCTCGGTTGTTAGAATTTTCATTAAATCAGATGCTGCCACAAATCATCCAAAATGTTTGTACAGTAGAGCCATGCATTAAGGTCACTCCTAAATTAAGATTATCAACCTCATTACCTCATTATTAAGACAACGTTTTTACTAGAACGGAATTATTTCTTCTACATGTCAATAGTCACAAAGCCCTTTAAAAACCATTCCGTCATTCGCTAATAACACCATCTGTTTAAGTCCCAAATTACCCCATAACTCCACTAATTAGACAAACTTTTGAAATTTCACATCTTTTTGTCTGTCAAGTCAGTGGTAAAGAAGAAAAATACAATGATATGTATTGTAAATTAAAGTCATTTAATGCTGTGTTAAAAACAAATAAAGTTTTTCAACTAAAATCATGCTGTGTCAAATGCATTGTTTTCTTTAATCAATTCACATTGAACAAAGAATATATTTAGATGTTTAAATATGATTATCAGCTACATTTTTAAAAATGTATTTTAGTTTATAATGAAATTTTGATTTTTTAAGTGTTTTTGACTTCATCAAAGCTAAACACTTTTAGAAGTATTTTGTTCCTAGTATACTTAAATACAAATTACATATGCATGTGTCTACTAATGTTTAAGTAATTGGCCTATTTTATTTATTCTATAGATATTTGGGTTAAAGAAATATTTTTACAATAATTTTTCATCAATAACAATTTCAGTATCATTTGTTTGCCTTATAGAGAATAACAGGCTACTGTCTTTTGATATCAATGTTATCAGGTCGAGGTTGATAGGGGTGAGGGAACCGAACACCTTCCACCCATATCTGCCGAGCCTGATAACATTGATATAAAAAGACAGTTGTCTGTAATTTTATTTATTATGAAACTCATACAACCTGCCTAGAACAACATATGTCCTCATCTCTTATTTCGTGAAAATTGACTTCTGAAGCAAAACTTAATAAATTCATATTTTACGGGTTTGAAAATTAATCCGCCCCTGAAACATATGAACGAAACAAAACAGCAACCATATTGAATTCAACTTCGAAAATGTTTATTGACTTTCTGGTATTCTTATAAAAAGTAACAATGAAATAAACTCTTACCTGCGTAAAAATAAAAAAAATCTTTCTCTTGAATAAATCAGAACATGCTTTATTTCCACATTATTAAACATTCACAGAAAACTACGGTACATCCAAAGCGCTGAAAATTTCACTTCAAGTTCCAGACTCAGTCACAGATACTTTAATATTTAATCACTAAATACACTGATTCAAGACTTATAATTAACACAAACACGTTTGCAACTTTTTAATAAAAATGGACGCCTTAAATTAGGCATAAATCAAGAATAAGTACATTGTCAAGTGTATTGAAACCTTTCCAAGAATCGATCCATGTAAAGATTGTGATGTCATGATTATAGGTTATTAGATTTGTATCGAGAAATATGCATGAGTTCAGCAGCGGAAATATTGCGCGACTTTAGGAGCGCAATATTATTCCGCGAAAGAACGAGTGCATATTTCTCGATGCAAATCTAATAATCTTTTTATTACATACACATCTACATTTGAATTATTATATAAATGATTCAAATTTGTTATTAAGCCTGAGTGAAATTGAAAATATCGTCGTTAAAGAACTTTTAAACGCGACGGCATACATGAAACTGACGTCACAAATGACGTCACGCACCCGATATGAAATTTGAACGTCACTATGGAAAAATATTGACGTTTCAGGTTTCATTGAAACTCAACGGAGTTTTTAAATGAGTATGTAATAATGAACGTTACACAATGACGTCATTAAGTGCTATTGTCTGTGTGATAAATGTGGAGACAAGCATATTTAAGGAAATTAGTGGAGATTACAGAATCGTTTTAGAAAAAAGTCGTGCAACATTAAAACTGTATTCTGTAGTACAATTCGATGTGGAAGGAAACTGATGTAAAAACTAGTCCGTCAATATGGGAGGAGCTTAATTTTGATATCAGGTCAATGACCTGATATCAAAATAAAATATCAGGCAAGTGATATCAGGTACTTTGCATAGTAGTTGCATGATAAAATTACCAAACGTTCTATGGCAAAACAATGCATTTTCAAAACAACCGTATGTGGTCTCATTTGCGGGGTTCTACTGTATGTTGAATCAGTGTGGTTTGCAGTTATTGGTTGCTGACTTTGTTGCTTCAATGAAATAACTAACAAGTCTGAGCTAAATAAAGAAATGCCTCTAAATGCAAAAGGTTTCCGAAACTAGACACACTTTTTAAGTTTGTTTCAGACTCTACCAGCAGTAATATTAAATAGAGGATATTACATGGATGTCTTTTCATACTGAATTTATTAGACGAGTTGAATAAAATAATAAAATGCGAGTATCTGCCATGCATTTTATCAATTTTATTAAGAGTTTTATAAATTCAATGTGGAAAATCTTTTTATCAAATGTAAACTTTTCCTGCTGAAACATATTTTATTCTTTCTTTACCTATCATAGACCAAGCAAATTTTGATAATTTGTATTCAAATTGTAATTTTATGAATAAATTATACTTACCTGACATATGTACATATGGATTTTCTTCTCTCAAGGGACGTAACTCGCTCTAACAGTAAATCCGGTACGGTCCGTTTTAAACGGATTTTAGCCTACCGGAAGTAGTCAAACATGTGCAAAATAAAAGTGAAAGCAGTGATGTTTGACATTCAGTTTTCAGAGGTGCCATACAAGGCGACCTTAATTTTAAAGTGGGGAGGAGGGAGGGTTGTTACATATGTCAGGTAAGTATAATTTATTCATAAAATTACAATTTGAATACAAATTATCAAATTTTATTTTATAAATTAGTCACTCACCTGACATATGTACATATGGATTATTCCTGATTCCCATAGCAATATCTTTACAGGTGGTGGGTCTTCCACACAATCAGAAGTTTATACATGTATAAACACATAACTCCTCCCAGGAATTAAGTCTATCTTCTTGAATCAAGACTATTTACAGTTAATATACAGTACATTTAGATGATCCACCTTGAACAAATATAATCGGACAGTAACTTAACCCCAACATATTATTGTGTACACTATTTACAGTAGCTTCTGATACCAAAAAATGGACACTGTCTTCACTGAAACTCGCCGGGAAGTGAAAACTCACACTGATCAAATTATTATAGATTAATTAGGTCACTTATGACATAAGAACTTCAAAACATCAACACTGATATCTCTTAGGTAAAATTTAGAGTGAAAGTTGTTGAGCGACTCCAATCCGCACTGTTGAGTACATCATTCATAGAAGCTCCTTTAAACAGAGCCCAAGATGGAGCAATTGACCTAGTAGAATGCCCTTTAACTTTTGGGTCCATTAATTGATTTACTCTGTAATCTTTTTTGATTGTTTTTACTATCCATGTTGAAATTGTCTGTGCTGAAGCAGGGCGATGTTGTTTGATAGTTGTGAGAAAAAGTTTCAATTCTTCAGATTCTGTCCTGAATTCTTCAGTTCTTTTCAGATACCAAAAGGAGGCTGTTGTAACATTTTTAAAACTAGAGGCAAATCCTGATCTCCAAGAAGCCGTAAGCAATTTTCTAGTGAGTTTTGAAAAACCATTTGCTTTGTACTGTTGGTTGATAAACTCCAAGCAGCCAGTTTTAGAAACTGGGGGTTCTGGTGAATTACTCCGTTCTGACATAGGAGGTTCGATTGATCCGACAGATATATCGGGTAACCTATCAACATTTGCAGAAGTAAAGGGTACCAATGTTGTCTTGGCCACATTGGTGCAATTAAGATCAGTTCCCACTGAAAATTGCTCATGTGATTCAGAACTCTTGGAATCGTGCAAAATGGTGGATAGGCATAAGCAAACATTCTCTCCCAGTGAATTGATAGGGCATCTTGTGCAAATGCTTTGGGATGAGGTTGCCAAGCACAGAACACTAGACATTGACGGTTCTCTGCTGTTGCAAACAAGTCTATTACTGGCTGACCCCAAACCTGAAAAAGTCTTTGACATATCAATGGATTCAGTGACCATTCTGTCGAGTGCAATGTTTTCCTGCTCAGGGAATCTGCTATTATATTCAATTTTCCTTGCAGATGTGCAGCTTTCAGGATTATTTGATTCTGAATAGCTAGTAACCAAATATCCCTTGTGCGATTGCACAGGCTCACTGAACGAGTACCTCCTTGTTTGTTCAGGTAGTGAACAACTGTCATGTTGTCCGAGCGAATCATAACTTGTTTGCCCTTCAGTGCTGGGAGAAAATGTTTCATAGCCCGATAAACTGATTCCAACTACAGGACGTTTATATGCAGTATAGCATAACTCTGATTCCAAGTCCCCTGTACAAACTGATTCTTCATATGAGCCCCCCAACCAGTTTTGGACGAGTCCGTCACCAGTTCCACGTCCATCTGAAAATTGTCTAAGGGCCTGCCTTTGAGGAAATTTTTCTGTTGTAACCACCATTTCAGATGATATTTTAGCTGTGGAGTACAAGGAATTTGGACCTCTAAATTCATAGAAACTGGTCTCCAGTGATTGAGCAAGTGTAATTGTATCGGTCTTAGAAAGAGACGTGCATTTGGTACTAGCTCGATGACTGAAGCTATGATTCCAAGAACTATCATAAATTGTCTTGCTGATAATTTTCCCTGATACAGTTCTAGAATTTCCCTCTTTAGTTTCTGAAACCTTTCTGGAGTTGGAAATATTAATCCTTGTACAAGATTGAAAAGGGCCCCTATGTAGGTTATTTTCTGTACAGGCACTAACTGTGATTTCTGAGTATTGATCATAAAGCTTAGTTCTAAGAGGAGATTGAGCGTAAATTCCTTGTCTTTCAGAATTTGTAAAAAACTCTGGTTCAGTTGTAACCAGTCGTCTAGGTAAACTGCAAGACGAATTGCTTTTGATCTCAGGTATGCTGCCACAACAGACACTATTTTTGTAAAAACCCTTGGTGAGACTGTAGGGCCGAAACATAGTGCTCGAAATTGGTAAACTTGGTTGTTTAGAGCAAAACGAAGGAATTTGCGATGTTTTTTATGAATTGGTATATGGAAATATGCATCCTTTAGGTCTAAAGAGAACGCCCAATCCCCTTTTTTTACAATACTGAGTACTTTTGCTAGTGTATCCATCTTGAAATGCCTCTTCCGGAGATACCTGTTCAAGGGTTTCAGATTTATGACAGGACGTAAATCCACTGTCTTTTTTGTTACTAAAAATAGCGTACTGTAGAAACCTTTGTTCCAGTCCTGTTCCGGTACTATTTCTATAGCATTTTTTTCTAAAAGTGAATTTACCTCTTTTTCTAAAATGACCATATTTTTTGTATTTGTACGTGTATGTTTGACACCTAGAAAAGGGGGAATTTGTTCGAATTCCAGTTTGTAACCGTGTTCTATTACAGATAGAACCCAAGAATCTTTCGTTATTTCTTTCCATTTGTTTATGAAATGTGATAAACGACCTCCAACAGGTATCTCCGGACGTAAAGTCAACACACTCACCTGAATTTTGTCATTGTATACCAGCCCTGGTAGATTTCCTTGTACCCCCTGCAGGTTTACCGGGTGTTTTGAAGGACTGTTTGTCACCAGCTTTCCTTGCCGTGAAACCTGATCTGGAATATGTATCTCTGATTGGCGCTGTGAAACTAGATCTGGAGTATGTATCCCTGTTTGGCAATTTTGGGATCCGAAAAGAACTTTCTGATGTTGACTGTCGGTCGTAAGGCTTCTTAGCAGGAGCTGCCTCACTTGTACTTGAACTTTTACGTTTCAAAAACATTGTTCCCTTAGATTTGTTTTCCGGTAACAAGTCATCTAAAGTTTTCTTTTTGTCTTTCTTTGATTTGAGCATGTTTTCAATCTCCTTACCTAGCACACCATCACTTGTTAAAGGCATGCTTGAAATTGATCTAGCCGAGTCTAACTCAAACAAAGATGTATCACTCACTGTCACTTGTCGTCTGATAATGTGAAAAAAATGCACCTGCACGACCCCACTGATCCAAACTCTTGGTACATAGGGCAAAAATGTCTCTCACTTTCTGTGTAACAGCCTCAGAATTATCATCATCCAACATATTTAACAACATACCCAAAGCTTGCTGAATATAAATGTTCATGACAATTCCCATATATGCAGACTGTTGACCTCGAAAAGCCGTTTTTTCAACCATCTTGTTTGGCTGCGTCAAGAGATATCTGCCCCTTTTTGTGAAAGAAGCCTTTGGACCATGCTTTCCTTCTAAACAGTTTTCGACAATATCGTCTAAAGTCGGAACTTTCAAAAAAAAATCTGTATCTTCATCTACAGGAAATAACTCTTTGTATTCCTCTGAAAAGGCTGTCACAAGGTTTAGATTTTCAGCTCTATAGCTTTGCTGCAGAATCTCCTTCTGAGAGTCTTCAATTTTAATTCCCTCTTTTTTTCCGAGGCATTTTAACTAACGCATCTTCACCAAACATTTCCAATAAACAACGTTTTGTTTCCTCGGATCGTGGTTCAATATCACACTCATTATCCGAAAAATTACCATCCGAAAAGTTTTCACTGTCTTGCGGATGTAAAGAAATTGTATCGTCATTTCTAGGGCTTTTATCATTCCCCTGTGTCTGTGAAGGGTCATTTGTCAAACCCATTTGAGCGCAAGCTTGACTTTGTGTCAGCTTTTGTTGTAATAATTCCATCATAGAATCAAATTTTGCATTTAATTCCGTGTAGTTAGAGTTCACTATCTGTTCTAGCTCGCCTATACGGTGTCGGCCCGGTACAATTTCTCCTTCTTTGCTGTATAGTAAAACAAGCACTTTTGGACATGGATTGTGAATTTCACAACAAAATTGCAGCATTGACAGCTCTGTATTTCTGAAGAGTAATACTATCCCAGTCAATATATCACAGAAAAACACCACCATCAATGATGAACTTTTTTGCTACACATCAAAGTATCTAGTCCATGTTTAAATTTCCCACTGACATCTGTCATGGCCACCAGTCTGGTGTAGTTTTTTAATCCTTCCGCACAGAAATGTAATCCTGAAAAACACACATAAAACAACTGTTAAAGACATCAGAAATGACAAAAAATGTACACAGTATCAATAAATACATTTGGAATATAACATGTCAAAGTAGGGATAGCGTTAAATTGGGAACTTCAAAATTTCAAAGAACTACTTTCTAGGATACAACGACCCGGAAGTACTTCTATACCGGGGTGACACCATACGCGACCGTCTTTTAGGCGTCACTTTCGCAGCCGGGATATCTTTCCCAGACAATTCTCCGTCCTCTAATTCGGACATAGAAGCGTCTTTCAACGTAGCCTGAGCCATACTAAGACACCATAGGATCCAATAGAGCAAGTATAAACAATACGTCCGCCTTGTGTGGCGCCGAGAAGAAAACTGAATGTCAAACATCACTGCTTTCACTTTTATTTTGCACATGTTTGACTACTTCCGGTAGGCTAAAATCCGTTTAAAACGGACCGTACCGGATTTACTGTTAGAGCGAGTTACGTCCCTTGAGAGAAGAAAATCCATATGTACATATGTCAGGTAAGTGACTAATTTATAAAATAAAATCGACCAACGTCTCCTACACTAAAAACGACGTCAACATCCAAGCTTTATTACACTAGTGTTATACCAAAATTATGTAATGGCTTCAATTCACTCCCATGACGTCAAACATGTGATAAAACAATATTTTATAGGCTCAATACAATTTTTCTTAGGAAACCTACCAGAGATATTTACTAACACTGATTATCCTGCATATGCTACTTCAGTGGCCTTGATGATGATGATTATATCATATAAGAGTACATGCCAAGTTAGAGGTACCAGCTAATTAAATGCTGTGGTTTCGTCCTTAAAAACGTTTCACATAAATGAAAAATTACTATACGGTAAAATGTGTACCGAGGAGATTAAAACATACAAGATGTCAGTAAATTAGTATTTATTGATTATAAAACATGGATATTTTAAGTCTAACAGTTATTACAAAATTCAGAGGAAGTATACTGGTTTTAATTTTAGTAACTATCTAATAGATGGAATAACACTGTTAAATATATCCAAAGATATTAACGTTAATTACATTTTATGAAACAAGTTGCAAAATATATTTATGACTGCAGGGAAACAGAGCTGTGCTAACACTATGCTAACTGGCAAAAAATGCGCTCCTATTACATTGCAAGTACGGTAATTAAGGAAATGCACTTTCCCTAACGCTGTGTGTGCTGATGCTAACAAGGAAATTCAATTTATATCGATGAATGACCTAGCAACCTGGTCACATACACAATCAGAACATAATTTCTGTTTATCTGTGGACTAGAGTTACTGCAGATTCACTATGGATTTTTTTTTTGCTAATTCGTGGCCACGAAATATAACTAAGAAAAAAAACAAAAAACGATTTTTGCTAATTCGTGGCCACGAAATATAACTAAGAAAAAAACAAAAAACGATGTTTTGCTAATTCGTGGCCACGAAATATAACTAAGAAAAAAAACAAAAAACGATTTTTGCTAATTCGTGGCCACGAAATATAAGTAAGAAAAAAACGAAAAACGAAATACTCTTTTATATTTCGTGGCCATGAATTAGCAAAAAATCGTTTTTCGTTTTTATCTTAGTTATAACTCGTGGCCACGAGATAAATTAAAATAAAAACAATCCTATGTCCCCTCCATGCTTCCGTACATATCAAAGGAAACTACGACGTTTTTATAAAGGGTAGCGGAAATTGATACATATGTACCAATTAAACTGGATAACTATCTTTGTTAGACAAGCCTTCTCTCAACTTCCCAGTCTGAATGTCGAAAATGAAGAATCCATTTCTTATAACAAATGGGATTGTACGATAATTTGTACCAAGTATCAGAGATTGTTAAATCCTGGAATAGAACTTATTTCTGTCCTTTATAATACATTTTTGCCGGTTTATTTTCGGGAATAGGCTATTAGTAATATGCCATTTGAAACTGAAACTGCAGGATATGCAAAGTCCTTACAGCTAAATCGAAATAAAACGAGTAAAGTAATAACATTGAAGAGATTACTTATTTTTAGAATGTTTGTAGTGATATTTACGATATATGTCATGCAACACTTATCTCGGTTGTTGCTGAATGCATGTTCTAGCATAAAATTATGTATCATTTGTTTAGTATTCTAATTTTTGGTGCTGTCATAGTTGCTGATACTGACATTTTCACGATACTAATATACTCTTTTATTTTCTCTCTCGTGTCGTCCATAAGTAAATAAAACAATTACTAGTATATGCCAAACTTGAAAAACTACAATGACAACCTCGAGTAAGAATGCCATTTGTTAGGTTGTATTCAGAATATATACGATCCATATATATGATAACAGTTTAACAATATATATTAAATATTCATCTCATAGTTGCTGATACTGACATTTTCACGATACTAATATACTCTTTTATTTTCTCTCTCGTGTCGTCCATAAGTAAATAAAACAATTACTAGTATATGCCAAACTTGAAAAACTGCAATGACAACCTCGAGTAAGAATGCCATTTGTTAGGTTGTATTCAGAATATATACGAACCATATATATGATAACAGTTTAACAATATATATTAAATATTCATCTCATGTTAATGAGCGCATGACATCATATTTCGATCGCACGACATCTTTCAAATAAATAGAGGATATTTGTTTGTTTCAGTGTAAGATTGAAATATCTTTCACGAGTGAACACCAGATAATATATTTTCACGAGTGGCACAGGTACATATGTAAGTTATGGTGTTCAGTATAAATTATTTTGATGCAACATGTAAAACAAACAAGTTGCATTTTTTTCATATTTTCACTTAATTTACCAATTATATAGTTTCTTACCACTAAAATATATTTGATATTTTTCACTTTGAAAATACCAGCTACGTTTCGCTCTAATATTTCGATAATTCACTGGAAAAGTTGAGATAAAAGAGACTATATTACAGAGCGGCTCTTGGCTAGAGAAACAGTCTGTGTCACATGAACAGTTTAGAAATAAGTAGTTTAGTCTTGATTAAACATTCCATTGTCCATTTCATTTTGTATAGATATAAGAATGTCTTGTATTTCCGTAATAAAATGTTACAATTTGTTTCACTTGACTGTTCAGAGGCCTTACAGGATGAATTTATTATTTCATGTTGGAAAGCCACATTGTTTAGGGTGGACCTGAACAAAATGTCAATCTGTTATGATCGTCCGTTTGAATAGATTGTCACTAAATTTTAAATACATTATGTACCTCAACATGAAATCGAGTGGCTGCAAGATCATGAGACTGAGGTTTAGATAAGTCAATAAACAAGATTTTGCTCAATTCCAAACGGTAAATATAAGTATGATGTAAAGCATTATTTTAATTTCAATTGATAATATGGTATTTTCTGCATTTTTATAGAAAAATCATAATATCCAACAGCTAAGATTAAGGGCGGATGGGATCTTTTCGAAGTGGAATTTAGTAGACATACCACTAGAGATCAAACAATTATACTTTAATGAATCCTACCTTTTATTTAGCTATGCATTTATACGACAGCAGGGGGCCTCCGTGGCCGAGTGGTTAAGGTCGCTGACTTCAAATCTCTTGCCCCTCATCGATGTGGGTTCGAGCCTCACTCGGGGCGTTGAATTCTTCATGTGAGAAAGCCATCCAGCTGGCTTACGGAAGGTCGGTGGTTCTACCCATTATTTCGTGGTGAAATAATGCACGGAGGGGCACCTGGGGTCTTCCTCCACCGTCAAAGCTGGAAAGTCGCCATATGACCTATAATTGTGTCGGTGCGACGTTAAACCCTACAAAATATGACAGCAGTACAAACCAATACAAAATATATAAAATATTTCACAAGCAATTCACCGTAAGGTAGGTTATTCCCACTCTAATCCACTTACAAATTTTTTCAATGTCCTGACAGGTAGGAAATTTGATTTTGCAAGGGAACTTAAACGTAATCTAAGCAATATAATTCAGAAAATTCTAAATAGCACTCTTAAGAACTATCAAATGAAGATTTCATGTTAACGCATGGGTTTTGCTTGGATTCAATGTTGTTAAAGTTCCTTGTCTTTTTGGATCGTGGAGTCCATTCAATGTACATATTTAATACTATTTCGCTTAAATCAGTGAAAGGGATGTAAGGGGTGTCGCGTACTTCATAACATTTCATGAACAGACTCAGTCAAAGCCAGTCTATCTTTAATATGCTTGGTTGTGTTATATGCTTCTAAAGGATCTTCTTATAAATTATATTTTAAATGAGATATTTCACCAATCACGCAAAGATTTTTAGTTCGTTTTAGAATTATGGTATTGCTATAATGTTTGTCTTTGGTAGCCATGGACAAGGTACTGCAACAAATCAACTGGGTAGATTATCAACAACTTGACTGGTGTCAAATGATCTATATTATTATTGAACTTTTTTTTTTGGTCTGTAAAATAATTACTAAATGCCCATGGGCAACATGTCGAGCCCGCCAGCTGTCAAAAGGACTGGGAGTTGCACAAGACACTCCCTGTCTCATTGAGGCAAACATTTATGCCAAATAAAAAAAAGAGATTGCAAAAAGTTACAATATAAGTTATTTAAAGTAACAACAAAGGGACGTAAATCTTTAAAAAAGTCCACACAAAAATCCTCACCAGCAGAGAAAGGTCAAAATTCACCTGAAAATTGGATGTAACATGCATGTTGTACTACAGAAAAGTGGTCTTGATTTTTCCCTACGACCAGTAATAAAAAAGTTACGAAGCTATTTATAGTAACAACAAAGGAAAGTAATTCTAATATCTTACGCATGACACTCCGTCTCATGATGATGAACAACTGTGCCAAGTTACAACAAAATCCTTCTATGCATCAAAAAGAAATGCTCCAGACAAAGTCATTCTTATATCTGACTTTTGACCTCTAAGTGTGACCTTGACCTTAGACCTAGGGACCTGGTTCTTGCGCAAGACACTCCGCCTCATGGTCGTGAACATTTGTGCCAAGCGACATCAAAATCCCTCCATGCATGAAGAAGAAATGCTCCGGACAAAGTTGTCATTCCTGTATCCTTTCTTGTATCCTTTGACCTCTAAGTGTGACCTTGACCTTAGACCTAGGGACCTGGTTCTTGCGCATGACACTCCGTCTCATGATGGTGAACAATTGTGCCAAGTTACATCAAAATCCCTCCATGCATGAAGAAGAAATGCTCCGGACAAAGTCATTTTTGAATTTGACCTTTGACCTGTAATTGTGACCTTGACCTTTAAGATAGGAACCTGGGGTTTGCGCATGACACTCCGTCTCACTGAGGTTAACATTCATGCCAAATATAAACAAGATTGCTCCATGCATGTCAAAGTTATGGTCCGGACGAACAAATCCGGACGGACGCACGGACGCACACACACGCACACACGCACGCACATACACCGAACAGCCATTTGGACAACTATGTCTTCGCATCCGCAAGCGGGCTCGACGATAATTATAGTGACTTAAAAATTATAGATGAGCTGATATAATTTACTTCTAGAAATCTGATTGCAAAAGCACATAATTAATGGGACTTACGTTCTTGTTTACGTCAACAATGTTAGAGATAGCTCTGTGGGGAGTACTAGGCATAATAACTGCATTTAAAAAAAAGCATTTGGAGAGTTTAGAGCTGTCTCAGTTTCAGACAACATATTAACTAGTGTCTGTCTCATAATTTCCCAATGCAGTTGTTATGTAAATATCCTATGAATAATAAATTATGTGAAATGATAGCACACAATACAGCACTCGGTTTGATTGAGTCTCTTCTTGAGAGAGTAAATGAAATGTGCAACACTCTCACCCCCCCTGCACCGATTTTAAAAGGGGAAATACTTTTTTTAAAATATTTTTGTTTTCAATGACCCAAAAAACCCAGATAATATAAAAACACTGAGTCTTTTCAAATAATTAAAAAATAGAATTGGGGGTTAGAGAGCCTTCAGATTTCTGTTTAGGTTTCAATTCCGGATCGAGGAGAAGGGGGTACCCATAGCACATTTTTTTCCTTTCTGTCACACTTGTGCTTTCATCGAGGACTTTTTAATATTTGGGGTTTAAAGTTTTTTTTGCTTCCAAAATCCCCTTTAGTTTTATTAAGACTCGGGAGGTCGGTCTCTGTTTAAATTAGTAAAAAAAATTTTTTTTGAATGTACAACTGTAGCCGCTGTTGTAAAGTGAAAAAAAGAGTAGCAGATTTTAAAGTTATTGCAAAAAATGGTTTAAGGGTAAAGATATAAAAGGGTTTTGTGCAGCAGTATTTTAAAAATTTGTAGTAAAATGATGTATGTTGTAAATTAATAAGACTACAAACTTCAGGGTAAATTTAAAATTCTTATTGAAATTTTTAAACCCCATGTTGTAATTGAGGGGATCCATCTTTAAAAAGATATCAAATGCGAATATTTTTTTCGGGACAAGAATGTGGAGCTAAAACACTATTTTTGTCTTTAAAAATAGTGGAAATAAAAAAACAATGACAAGCAAAATCCATAATGCTATCGACTGTACTAGCACGGATTTCAAAAATTTATGAAAAAGAAATTACTGAAAAGTAAGATGAAAAAAGTATTTCTAGTTTTTTAAAAGGGGGGTTTTTATGACAAGTTTTTAATCGATTTTGCATTATTGTTACCCAAATTAACAATTTTTTTAAATTGTTCTTAATCAACCCTTTGATAATTTAGTGGTTGTAGGAAAAAAAGGGTAAAAAAAACTTTTAAAAACGAAAATGAGACAAACATAGTGTTTTATTTTGCTTCGAAGACAGAACAAAACCTTTAAACCCTTTTAACAGTGTCCTTTGCTTACGATGCATTTAAAATGTAGCGAAATTTGCTTTTAAGATTGCTTGCGAAAATTAAATTATTATAGTCTTTTGCATGAAAACCCCAAAGAAAAACTTTGAAAATTTTTTCCCATTGGCTTTTGTTTATAAAATTTAACCCCCCCCTGTAAAGCAAACAAAAAAAATTTCGTTTTAATCCACTGAAAGTTTTTTTTTCCCTCTTTTTCCCTTAGGGTGTTAATTGAAAAAGTTGGATTTTTTTTCATAAGTTATTGAAAAAAAAAACTTTAACTGAAAATAACTGTAAATGATCATGTGATGAAAATTTTAAAAGCTTTAAGGTAAAAACCCAAAAAAGAGACAAATGCTTTTCCCCTAAAACCGCACACTGAAAAACTTTGCCCAATTGAAAAAACCCTTTTAATATTTAAAAGTATAGTGCATATTCGAATTAAAATGACAGAAAATTTGATTTTTAGGGTGGGCGCCAAGAATTAATGTTTTAAAAAAGGAAAGCTGATTCAAAAAACCTTGTGAACATTTAACATTTTTGTTTTTTTTGAAAGCCAAAAAAATTGTCCCAAAAAATTTGGGATAAAAAAAAATTGGTTTAATTTCCTATTATTCTAAAAGTTCTTGTGTTGGGGGGTTTTGTCAAATTAGGTTGATTTTTTAAACAAGCCTTCCGCAAATGGGCCCCTATTTCTTTTTATAAAATAGAATAAAATTTTAGGTTTTTTGTAAATTTAAAAATTAGATTTAATTTTTTTTTGGTTGGGTTTAAACGTACAGACAAAATTAAAAGTCATATGGCGACTTTCCAGTTTTGATGGGGGGAAGCCCCGGTGTCCCCCCGGCATTTTTTCTCCGAGATTAAAATTTTTCATCAGTTGATGGCCCCAATTGCCCAATCGCCAGGCTGCCCCTAAGGTCTGGGGTCCGCAAAGAATTTAAATTAAAACCCCGTTTTTAGGTGAAAAGGTTTTCTCGCAACCCATTACGCGTATTCCTGATGATTGGCGAAAAAATTTCGGGTTTTATGTGCTTTAAGCAAAGACGGAATGCGAGAGCGAAAGGGGTCTTACATTTTTCCTGCGAAAAAAGGGTCAATATACGGGGTGTTCGGTCCCGTTATTTCGAAAATACGGGGTATCGGGTGTATATTACAAAAATAGGTTTTTGATCCCGTATTCGGAACTCTGTATCGGGAAGTCCGTTTATTTGTCATGCATATGGGAGCCTTTTAACCCCGAATTACTAAATGTATATTTCCCGATTTTTGCAAATACGAACTTTAAAAAAAATCCTAGAATGGTTTTTATTGTGCCCTGTTTTTCTAAGTTTTTTTTCTGTTTCGAGGGTCTTGAGTTTTTTTTCCCGTTACTTTCGTATTTTGAATATACGGAACCTTTAGAGCGTTTTTCCGAATATACGTAGTAAGGACCCCGTTTTTTGTCATATACGGACTGTGTTGCTTTAAATATAGGGGGATTACGGCTTGTATTTTTAATATCGGGTTCGGTTTTTTTCCGTTACGTTGATTTAGTGTTTTTCGGTTTCCCGTATTTTTTTATATCGGGACTGTGATTGCTTTAAAATATACGGGGCATATACGGATTGTATTTTCTAATTGGGCTTCGGTTTTTTTTCCGTTAGCTGATATACAAAGTATACGGACCCCGTATTTGTCTATACGGGGTTTATACGAACTGTACTTTTTGTATAACGGGCTGGGGATGGGCCGTATAGTGGTTACGAATATAGGATCCCGTCTTGTGTTTTAGGGGGAAAAACAAAACTGTATTTTTTTTATACGGGTACGGCTAGTCCGTTTTTGCTGGTATACGCAATATACGGACGGGTTGTGTTTTAGGTGATTTGCATTGATTACGGGGTATACAAACTGTATTTTTTGATATAGGGCCGGTTTTTTCCGTTTTGAAAAGATATGCGATTTTTCGTTTCCATTTTGGTACATTTAGAGAATTTGGTTTTCGTATTCGGGGAATTCACGGACGTATTTCTAAAGTACTTTTACCGATTTTTCCCCGTTTGCATGTGTGTTTCCCCCCCGTATTTTTCTTTTATGGAAGATTTTGTTTGGGCACACACTGAAAGATGAAAAAATAAATGTCGGTGTACCTCGAGAACGGTTGTTAGAAAAAGCAAGCAAAAGAAGGTTTGAAAAAAATCTATTGTTTTTAATTGGAGACATGTCAGATTAAACAAACCTTTTTTTTCAATTTAAAATTTTTTTTAAAATCGTTTTTAAAAACTTTTTGAATCATTTTCATTTTTGTCCAATGAAAAAAAGCAGAATTAAAATGTGGTAATCAAAAACATCAGCATTTTTAAATATTTTTATGTTCTTTCAAATTTGAAAAATAAATTGCAAATTTATTCGCGCGGTTGACTCGACAAATCGTTGGTATACTTTTTTTTCTTTTGTCTGCACTGTTTTCGTTTTTCCCCTGTGTGATTACCGTATAGGCTTTTCGTTTTGGCCGTCTTCAAAAAAGAGCGTACCCCCCCTCCAAATGCCGAGAGTCTTAAAAAAGATGTTGGTTTCTGTAGGGAAAAACCGATATGTGCGGGTTTAAAATGATGAACCACAGGGAAAAATTTTTCGTTTCCTGTCTAAATGTATGTTTTTTTCTGTTGTTACGAATGTCATGAGAAAATGGTTATCGGGTGTTTTTCTGCTCTGTTGATCAAAACTAGTAGAACTTCCACAAAAGTGTATTCTCTATGTGAAATTAAATATGTCCCGTTTTTGTTTCCCAGTAAACTCTTTTGTGTCACCTGGAATAAAAAAAATGCCGCATTAAAAGTTAAAAAAAAGGGACTTTGAATTTATGATATTTTTAATTATATTATTTTTGATGAAAAAATTATGCAAATTAAAATGGATTTGTGGGGGGGATGGACACCCTTAAGGTCAGAACCCCATATCTTTCGTCGCGAAAAAAAAATTTTGTATCTTCGGCTGTTGTTTATTTTTCAATTATTTGTGTGTTTTTTTTGATTTTTGGGTTTTTTTTGTTAAATTTTTTCCCCCCAAATTTTTTTTTTTTTTGCTTGGGTTCATAGTGCCGTCACACGTTGTCGGTCAATCCTCACTTTTTTGATGGATTGTCTTCAAATGACAACGTAAATAAATTAGGGGAGGAGACTTTTTTTAAAGAGGATTTTCCCTGTCACAAAATTTCAAAAGCACATAAAGTGCGGTAATGGGTCCAAAAAACACTTCCCCATTTTATTCCTACCAAAATGTCAAAACCAGCCCCGGTATATTTTTTAAACCCAAAGCTAGGTTAAAGTAAAATATGTAAATTGTGTTCCTTAAAACCCGTTTCCCCCATTACGCAATCCCCCGTGTTAGAAAATTATTCAAAAAGCACAATAAATCTTTTGTACAGTTTGGTTTTTAAAAAAATTCAGGTGAAAAAACAGCATTCTCGTACCAAAGGGCACGTGGTTCCCGGGTTTTTACGAAATTGATGATGGAATGCTAAACAGTCGCGTTGTTAAGCTTTTTTTTTTTTAAATTTAAAATTTTCAACATCTCTTTAAACTTTGGACTGAACAAATTCTGAAACGTATTTTGCCCCTTAAAAATTTTAAAATTTTTGGTTAACATTTGAAGGTTTTTGAAATTTTCCCAAACTCGCGGTCAGTATATTTCTTGACAGTAAAAAATTTCATCTAAACGTCCCTCCTTTTCTGTTCAAATAATATAAAGCTCTGTAAAATTTGGGTTTTTTTTAAAATTTTCCCAAAAATTTTTATTCCCAAATAAAATATAAAAAAATAAAATTTGGGTATCTTAATTACTTTTTTCTTTTTGAGTTGCCGAAAATTCGAAATTAAATTTTGTTTCGGGGTTTTAAAGTCTTTCTTTGGGGGAAAATGAAAGAAATGGTACTAGTTTGATTGAATGTTTTAAGATCGAATTTTTTGACATACTCGTTTCATTCCTAAAAAAATGATCTTTGTTTTCGAATGTTTTGGGTTTTTCACGAGCGATGTCTTTTCGTGCCGTGAACGGCCCGGCTGAGTAACAGAAAAGTAGAATGCAAAGTTTTACCCTTCCCGCGAAATGTTTATTGTTCTCACAGTTTTTTTTTTCGAAATATATAGACCCAGGCAAACAGGCTTTAAAATTCCCCTTTAAAAATCTTCTTAAATGCACAGGTTTTGCTTTTCGATAAAAATTCTACAAATAACATCACGGAGTAAAATATTGAAAGGAGGTTCGATTAAAAAACACAATTATCGTTTATCAAGGATACCCTTTTTAAACTGAAGTTGTCAATTGAAAATTTAAAAAAGGATTTTTTGTTTCTAAAACTATTAAAAAATGTCTTATAGAAAAAAAAATGGTCGCGCCCGGGGAAACGAACCTGACCGCAGCGGGAAATAAAGAAGTTTTCCACTGTGTTACCAAATTTTAAAAGCAAGGGGGGGTTTTGGTTTAAAAGCGCGTTAAATATCAATTTTTTTTTAAAAAATTTTTTAAAACATCTAATTTCTGTGTTTCCCCAAATTATGTCTGTCAGTAACGTGATATTATACACCTTTATCCCAAAATCTAAAAAAATATAAGCCATGGAAAACCCAAGTGGGTTTTTCGACCGCTGGATCGGACCACTGGAACCGTGCAGTTGGAGGTCCTTTTGGTTCGCTTTCAAAGCCTTTGAATTAGAAAAAATGTTAGCGAACAGCATGGATCCTGAGCAGACTGGCGGCGCGGTTGGTCTCGACTGTGTCGAAAAATAAGACTATGTTGGTTTTTCATGGCCGACTAAATTTTATATTTTTTTTTTTTTGTGGCGTTGGGGCCTGTGCCTTTTTGTATTTGTTTAAAAATTGCGTATTTTTTTAAAAAAATTTTTTTAATCCCAAGATTGATAAGTTACACTAAAAATAAATAATTTAAATTTTGGGCAATGTTTAATACCCCCAAATTTTTTGTGATTACAATATTGCCTGGGGGAAAAAAAAAAATCCGGTCAGTGTTGTTTTAGCTGGGGGTCAAAAAATATGTTAACCCCCTTTTTTTAAAATGTGGTACTTTAAATTTTATGGTTTTTTGGGTTTAACCCGTTAAATACATCATTTGCGCCTGCTGAAAAAAAAAGACGTTTGTGGTCATTTTGAAAATTTACGCTGAAAATGGGTAAAAAAAGAAATGAAAAAAACCCCCGGGGAATACTCAAAATTTAATTTATTAAAGTCAAAATGGTCCGTTGAAAATCGATTTTTAAAATAAAGCAAGCTGGCAATTCTTTTGTTTGTACATGTTTGGGCCGAAAGCAAAAATTTGTTTTGTGTTAAAATTTTAAAGATTTTAAATTTGTTGAACCTATTTATTACTAATTTTTTCTTTTTTGAAATTTAAAATTAAAATATTTTTTCCTATTCGATTGTTTGCATTTCACTTTTAAAATTTTTTTAACTCATTTAAGTACATCGTTAGTAAACGTTTTCCTGTAAATGTAGATAAAAAATTTTAATGACCAAAAACTTTAGTTATCGATTCACCCCACCCCGTGTTAAACACACACTTTGTAGGTCGCAAATTGGATTATTTGTTCTCCGCTTTTCGGTTTTTAAAAATTTTAAAAATTGTAAGAAAGATCTTAGTTGTTGTTTTTTTGGTCACTATAAAATTTTATAACTTTCAGATTAAAAATCAAATTTTACATAATATAAATTTTTATTTTCCAACCTTTTTTTTATAATACTTTGAAAAAAAATAGATGCAAACGTTAATTTTCTTACAAGTTGTAGAGAAAAATAAAACTGTTAGTATTTTAATTTCATTACTGACACTGATATTTTCGCAAAAAGGGGAAAACATTTTCCTTAGAAGAGGCAAGGTTTTTTGTAATTTTTGCAAAAAAAAATGCCATCTGAAAAAGGTTATTTTGTCAATTACCCTACCATTTTTCTAAAAATAAAAAATTAAATTTTAAAATTTTATTAAGCTTTCCCAAATTCCCGTTTTAATCGAATGAATGAACGTGCGTGCCGCCTTATTCACTTAAACTAGCCTCGGTACCTAGTTCTACGAAAAAAATAAAACTTTAATTGGGTTGTTTTTTTTCCCTTTCCTTTTAACTGTTTTACCCCAATGGTATTCTCAAATGATTTTTGCCGAATTTTATTTTTATTTCAAAACTTGCCCCCCTCAAAAATTTTGGTGATGCTTTTTGTTGACTATCGGATGAAAAAATGATGAATAAAAGTTAATGTTTTGTGAAGAATGTCAAAGAATGATGAATGAATGAACTATTTAAACGGTTATCTGAATTTCTTTTTTTTATTAAGATTACAAAAATCTGACATTTTGACGCTTCTGAATTTTTTAAAGCATAAAAAAACAACCCGTGTTTTGATTTAAATTTAAAAATTGTTTGGTCTGGTTTGTAACAAAAAAAAATTTGTTTATTAAAATTTTAAAAATAAAAATCAAATAAGTACTTATGTGACTTCCTTTCCTCTAAATGCAAAATTCGATTTTTCGCGCGCGGGCCTTGAGCCGATGTTTCGTTTGGGATATGAACCCGCGAAGCGTGACGAGGTGTTCCAATGATTGGATCCTAAAACTATGCATTAAAGATCCCCTTAATTTTCGCTAATTTGTGTTAATTGGCATTTTTTACGAGTTTCTGATATTGTCAATTTGCAGGTGAAAAATGTTTGAAAATTTCAACTGGTTACCCGGTTAGGGTAATGGGTTTCTATTGTTTATTAATTTGCTACAATTATTTTTCAATTAATGTTGCGTAAAACGTTGGCAGAAATTATTTGTACGTTTTTTTTGTGGAGATGGGAAAATCAGTGTAAATGCTTAAATTTTTTTGATTTAATGAAAGACACTCATTAATCTTTGCAATATTTGTATTTTTTTTCGTCAATCAGTGTCACGCCCCCACGTTCCCGGTTTCATTTCTTTAAAGTAAAGTAATGTGATGTTATCGCTACCGTTTTTCTTTATAAATTTTATTTTTTCTCTTTTTAAATATTTTTTTTTTAGTACGTGTGATGGTAAGTGTCTTTCTTTTTGTCTTGAAAATTTTTTAATTTTGCTTTTTTACAAGGAAGAAAATGTAATTTTTTAATAAATGGCCCCAAATATACGGTGCGTTTGAAATAAGTGGGGAAAATCTGCAAATAATTTTTTTAGGGATTTTTTGGCCAAAACTGAACCATACCCGATATTGGCAGCTAAAAACTTTGCCGCCCAGTACCGACTGCGATAGTATAATATCAACTAAGAATTTTTTTGTAATTTTGTATCGTATTTTGTTGGGCATTGTTTGATACATGGGGTTTTGGCATTTTACCCCCCTTTTCCTTTTTACCCCTTCTAAAAAACCCCCCAATGCCCGGGCAATTTAAAATCCCCGGTTTTAAACCCTAAAAACCTCTGATTTAATTAAAAAGATTTTAAATTTAAAAATGTTTAAAATGAAGAAAAAACATTTCTTTATTTTTTAAAAAAGTTTTCCCCTTAAAAATTTAAAAAAATTTTAAAACACTAAAGGAAAAAAATGTGAAAAAGTTTGGCCCAATATAACACACAGGAAGTAAATATAATGTGGTTGAATTTGGGCCACATTTTTTTCTGTTTAAAAAACTTTTTACTTCCTTGTTTTGTAAACTTCTAATAATTTAAAACAAATGTTAAAGACATTAGAAATGCACAAAAAGACACAATACCAATTTAAAATTTAAAAAAAATCATGAAAAAAGAAATTTCAAACTAAAAATACACAGACCGGGAAAACCAAAAATTTTAAAATTAACAACTAAAAAAAACTTGACGGGAAAACCCAAAGTAATTTAAAAATATAATAAGGTCAGGTTTTTCCACATTTATCCCCTTTTTATTAAAACCACGTTAATATCTCCCTTTGCTCAGTTGAATTCATACAAATTATTTTGAATTCATAAGTGTAAGAATAAAATTACTTTAGGAGTGTGTTATTAGTTAAAAGCAAAAAGTAATTGAAAAATTATAAAATAACACATAAAAATAAAATCATGATAATTTCAAACCATAACACTATATAATAAAGGAACATACACTAATAAAACCGGTTTCACTTTATATCATGGAGTCGAGTTCTGTTATGCTTATTCCGAAGTCAATCTGACGTTTCCTTGTCTGTTTAAAGTTAGCCCCTTTTTGCCTTAATTGGGTTGTGTACTGGATCCGCTGGTCTGTTACGTTACAGCCTCTGTTATGACCTGGACTGTTGTGCACAGAAGAATTCTTCCGTCAATGTTGTAATAGCACTGAATTGCCTTACTCTTTCTTGTCTCTAGTTTTCGAATGTTTCGGGAGGCAAGAACAATGGGGTTGAGGTTATATCTGGCTGCAAAAACCCGGACAGGTTTGATGATTTAGAAAAAAAAAAAAAACAGCTGGTATGGTGAGCCTACAGATGAGGTCTCTAGAAGACTAATGTTCACACCCCGGCGTCGGGTGTGCAACGTCATAAATCTACCTGGCTTCGGGGTTAAATAAATGTAACAGAACACGCTTTTTGCATTTTTAAATAACAACTATTAAAAACAAGTATTAAATATTTAAGTACAAACACTGAAATCACGCATTCGTGGAGTATGCCTATATGGTAGATCATGTTGAATATCATAATACTTTTATGGTTATGAAAATCACTCAACCTTTGAGTAAGTGGCATAACATATGCCATGATTGAATTATTTATTATGTTTTACAATTGTTTACTCTCAGTTTTATACCATAAATCATAAATGTTTTATATCATTTTTGTAACTTTTATGAAAAATCAACAATAATAACCACCAAATGTGTTTGTTTTGTCTTGATATTTCATGTTATTATCTTAACCCCAGGTTAATATATCAATCACTGTCCTTTGTTATCCGATTGTATAAATCTGATGTACTCATCCGCCAAAAGCGAAAATGTACTCTGTAATGCTGAATCGTCATAAGGATGATGTCCCTCACGGTCTCCCTCGTTTTAGATGAATTTTAAGTTTTTTCTATACACAGATATAACTGATCATTGTCAAAGTCTCAGCTGTGATATTTACATGATCAAATACATCATATATACCACGAATTTATGATATTCAGCCTTTCCACTTTCTAAATATAAAATGTGATTTGGGGCTTTTAAATATCGGTTTATTTGGGTCACCTAGGCCTGGTCCCCCCCGTTAATAAAATCTTATATCTAATTATATACATTCGGTTTTTTAACTTTAAACACACACCACTCAAATCACATCTTGTCAAATACTTTATATTCTTGTGTTGTGTTTATAAAATCTTTAATATCATAATCTACAATAATTCCAGGTTAAATTTATGCATTAATAGTTTCAGACCGTCATATTTTCATATGTTAATATTCCAGGCAACCACGACGTTCAATACTTTTTCATTTTTACATATCAAAAGAGTGTTATTATAGTATTCAAAAAGAACAACTTCATGTCCCACTCTACTCGAGCCTTTCTTCTATTTCCTGTCTTTTTTTTGTAAGTGAAGAAGTTGTCAGCTAAATCATCAGTCGTTTTGTGTGGCACTTCAGAAGCAGATAGATTGGTCAACGTATCTTTGTTTCTAGCTAATTGTGTGTCTGTGTTTAAGAAAACATTTCTCACATTAAGGGTAATTTCTTGGGTATTAGCAGTAATTGAGTCTCCTTGTTTAGTTGATTTGTCAACTACAGAGTCCAGATCATTTTATATTTTTTTAATTTATCATTAAATTCTCGGTGATATCTTTTGTAATATTTCCTGTAGTGTACTTCATTCCGCATACTTTAAATTAGGACGGGTGTCAACAGTACTAATCAGATCCGGAGTTGTTTCTTAAAATTTTCTATCTAAGCCTCATCATTAATTTATATTAATTGCTTCTCCCTTGTTTAACCTGATTTTCAACTACAAGGTCCAGTTTTCATTTTTATGTTCTTCAACTTTACATTAAACTGCTTATATCTTCTTATTTTTTTGTAACATCTTCTTAGTCTGCATACTTTAAATTATTACGGTTATCAACAGTACTAATCCAGTCGAATTTGTTTTTTATAAAAGTCATCTAGTTTTAGAATTGCAAGCTCTTTTAAAATCCTCTAATGCTTATACATGATCATCACTCTTGTGAAGCTGTGGCCCTTTTTTCCAATCAATTTTATATTCTGCAAGTTTATTTGAAAATATTCTAATAAATCTTATATGCTTATTTTCAGTTTCATTATTGATTTTATTATTTTCTGTTCTGATTTCTAACTGAAATATTTTGTAACTTTTTTCTCAGCTTCAATATCTTGTCTTTTAGTTCTTCTGTTTTAAAATCAACTATCGGGGTTATGTGGTGGGTTAATGCGTTAATTTGGGGGTGAATAAAATGTTTAAAATTAACTCGAAATCTTCTTTATGTTTTCATCTGTCAAATCAGATTTCTCTTCAAGTCTTTAATAGAATTAACCATAGCTTTCATTTCTTCTTCAATTTTACCGGGGGGGGGTTGTAATTGATTACTTAATAATGGAATCTTTTTAAACTTTTGTTAATTCTTCAATTCTTTACTTCTTCTTCTAATGTCTGTTTATAATTTGATGTCTTTCAAGATTATAGTTCATCTATTACACTTTGAAACTTTTTTAAACATCAATCGTCTTGAAACTACATCGGTGGATTTATCTGATTCCCCTAGTGTGATTATTTTATTACCCCTCCATATCTAATTCCTCTGTTCATTTATGTTATCAATTTCCTTATTTCTGTGAAGATATGTGCCATGTCCTTTTCTAAAGCTTTTGTATGTTTTTTAGTAGCATAATCCCCTTAAAATCAATATCAATTTAACTTTAACTTATACTGTCAGGTTCACTGTATTTGTTTTACATCATTAAAAACTCCCATTAATAGTACCATTAAGTTTTTTCTTAAAACCTTTCCTTGTTTGTGCAATATATAAGAAATCATATTTTTTTGAGTTGTTGCATTAGCAACAAGAATCACGATCTATATTTTGTTTCATCACAATCCATTATTTCCCGTTTACCTGGACCTTTTTCAATAAAATATAATGTGAACAGTTACTTCGAATATCTTTGGGTTTAATATTAAGACTGACTTAATAACTAACACCACAGTTTTTTTGTGACGTCCTTGAATAAAGTATTTTGTTATTATCATTTTGGAACGTTTTAAGATTCACATACAAAATCACAAATATTATACTACTTTTGTTTTTTCTGATTCAAGATTCCTCACAAGTTCAATTTGGTTGGGAATCAGCTGAATATTCAAGTAATTCATTTGGGATCTAATTTACATCTTTTTTTGCAATTGACTTAATTGGTTAATTAAATCTTGATATTTAATTGTTCTAAGTTTAGCATACAAGTATAAAATTTATCATATATATCAGATGTTTTCGAAGTATATCTGTCATTATGTATTTGTTTTTCCCGATCCAGAAGATCCCATATGAACATTCTAAAACATGATCGCATAAAAGGATATTGCTTAAATTGTTTAAAGTTATTTGGAATTTATCACTTTTTTGTATCATATTTTGAATGGGAATTTCCATTTTTTGTTTTTTTTTTTTTATATATACTAATCATTATTTTACATTATTTTACCTTATCTGACATATTTTACCTTATTTTACCTTATCTTACACTATTATATAAATGCAATCAAAACTTCATGACTAATATAAGAAAAAATTAGAAGAGTCTGACAAAGATGAGAGATCTTAGAAGAAATAAATGAGAGAAAAAATAAGAAAGCTACAAATCGGGATATGTACCGCAAAATTTAGCCAATTACTGAAAAAAGAGAAATCAAAAGACAATTATCAAGTCAGTTAAATCATTACCTGGAAATAAAACAAACAATTAGCATTACAGGTGATGAAATGAAGACATACAAACATCCAGTTTTACACAGCTATTTCACGAACCACTACCAATTACGAGTCTCCTCCTGAGATAAAGACCTGTTTGAGGGAAGTTGACGAACGGGAAGAAACATACAGGAATAATTTGATGCTGTTTTGATACTGATGTTTTAAAAAAAGAATGGATCTTCCAACCGTCTGAAAATTTTACTTTTTTATTGCAGATGAATCTAATCCCCTGATAAATATAGAAGACCAATCGCAAAATACAATAGGTAATGTTACTGACGATATCGTGAACTAACGGTCTGTATAGCTAACAATCAAGAATCCAAAGATCCAAATAAGACAGAAGAAGCACAAGATTTAAACATAACCAAGGCGAACTGATTAAAGTACAAAAAACGGTTATAAATACTTTTTAATTTAGCTCCCTACATATGACAAGGAATAAAACATCATAACCATAGAAAGTGTCCCCAAATGGACAAATGGTAATTTATTATTACTTATAACTTTATGGTCAAAAAATTATTGCTAAGATAGAATAACTGGAAAGGAATTATTAAACCCTAAAGTAGATGATGATTTACATTGATCTAATTATAAAAGAAAGATATAACATAATAAAAAACAATTCAATCATTATAAAAATATTTCAAAGAATTAACAGAAAATCAGGATTACCTATCATAAAAGATCTATAATTTACAAAAGTAATTAGGAAAGGTTATGACGTTTGTCCATGTAATCCAAAAGGAATTGGTTAATGACTTGGTTAATTTGTGGTTCAAATTGATTTTTTTTTGCTGGAACTAATAATGCAGGCTAAAAAACTGAAGGTATTAGAATAATTGATGAAACTATTAAAAATGAATTCATCTTACCAGAAAAACATGAACAGTTATAATAAAAATTATTTTTCTTGAATATATAAAGGGAACAAAAAAAGTATAGTTTCTGAAACAGTTAAGATAATACAAAATACTCTGAGGATTTTACCATCATATTAGTCCGTTCTTTAATTTTAGATAAAATAAACTTGTGTTGGTTGTGCGATCGTATTAAACTATACCTATTCTGCATAATATTAGTGCTGATATGAAATAAAAGATTCCGTTATCATAATGGTAAGGATTGGAAATATATTATAATTGACAAATGGTTCTTACAGGTTACACAGATATAATACTTATATTAGGAAACATGAATAATAATGTGATTATGAATTTGATAATCTAATTGCTCAGAAAGTTAGGGCATTTGATTTAAGTATTTAAGATTTGATTCAATTACAGTATTTTTAAGTTGATTTTGGAACATCATTTTTTCATACATATTTCTTGGATTTGAGAAAAAAAATTAGACAATACTGAATGGGGAATACAACACCAAATTAACTACTCTGTGGATCAATTTATTCATTGGGGACTATTGATAATCAATCACTTGTTGATGGTAATTCGTGATATTACTATGCTTAAAGTATGCAGAGTACAATAGCTTAATCCATTGACAAAAGAAACCACAAGAGTTGGATCTTCTGAAATTATAAAGTTATTATAAAATTCCAATTAGAATATATCTTCCAGATGTATTCGGTAGAAAATTAATTTTAATGAGGTTGAAACAATTTTAACCTAATTTTAAGAATTAATTAAACGAAAGTTTTAAACTTTAATTAAAACTTTTATTAAATTTTAGTTTTATATAATGGTACAAAAAAGTTTATGACAAAATAAAGATATTTATTTTGTTGATGCTCACAGCGGGAAAAGAACTCATAACACGACAGTACTTGACAACTGTAACGAAAGTTTTCAAGCGGAGTTGCAATCTCAATTAGCCCACTGGAAAAAAAGCTTGGAAACAGCAGGAAAGCAGCACTTGAAGTGGAACAAAAGGTTTGAACGAAGTTGGAAATTTAGCTGCAGCAAGCTTATTGGAAGCTTCACTGGAATACTAATAAAAGTGTTGAAAAACTTAAAAATGAAACCTGCCCAGCAGTTGGTAATTTTTAATTGCCAAGGATTACAATAAAAGAATAACAGTAAAAATAATAAGGAATGAGGAGGATATTCCTATGAGAATCATAGATATTGTCAGGATCTGGGCTTTAGCTCCCTATGGGCATAATGCGGTGGCTGGAACTTCAGCTCGACAAAAACGTATTACAGATTAAATTTAATAAAAAATAAAATCCTATATATCTATAATTTTTAGACAAAACACTATTGTGAAAGATATGAATTAACTCCTATTCCATTAGATCAGGCTTTAATATCTGTCCTTGGGAATAATTTACAAAAAAAAAAACGGTTCAACTTATCACTACAATAATGATAGAATTCATGATTTTATTGGTTTAATGGTTATTTGAATAGTTTTTTAAAGTAATAGCTTGCTAATGGTAATCTTATGCTGAATGGAGACAAATTGCTCTAATTTAATAATGCAGCTTTCATTAATTGATCATTAGTGTTGGAACAAAATGGAAAAATTGTTTATATTGTTAATAGTTATACAAGTAATAATGTAAAGGATTAGTTGCACTATCTAATGATTATGCAGAATCAACTGGAACAATGAATTTATCTCTTAGATATACTGCTGTTGCCTAGAACGTAGTGATGACCAACTGGGATATATAAGGTTTTGCTACTAGGAAGTTATTAATCCCAGGTGTGTAATGAGGTAAATGCTAAAAAAATCCATAAATAATTATTCATTTTTTCAGGGTTTAGAAACAATATTCTACTCCAAAGTCATTCAAATTCAAATAACACTACCAGCTGACAGATGATTTTTTTGATTGAATAATTTTTAGAGCTAATTGCTGCTGAATGGCTGGTAGATAATTGTAAACTAAATAATATTTGTGGGTTCCATGCGTTTTAAAATTTTCATGAATTTGGACTTAATCTAATTTCCTGAAGATTTACAAAAAGCAAGATTGTCCTACCTTAGGAAATGGTGACACAATCAACTGAGCCACAACAAAATAAATAACCTTTAGAATACATCTGGGATAAACAAAACCACAACATGTATTGTTTATTTAAAACGACCTGACAAAAGTAATTTACAACACATAACCCGCATTTATTAGATACATTTAAAGTTAATGCAGCAAAGGAAAACTGCACTTTAGCTCGTCTCTTCTTGAAGTTGGTAATGGTGTTTTTTTTATCCAGAAACAGAATACACAATTATTCAAAATTATGATGATGATAATTATAGTATTATAAACAAAGAATAATAAGACTACTGAAGTCTGCTAAATAGATCAAACTGTTTTAGTTTATTTGGATTTGTTCCTTTTTAACTTGGAATATAAAAAGAGTTATAACAAAATCCTAAGCATATTACCTTAACAGCTAATTAAATATCCACCGGCAGCTAATTTCGTGTTTACGCAATTGTTTGTATGAAGAACATTGAATAATACTATTGGAAATGAACTTGTTTATTGTTTAAATAAAATAAATATAATTAAATATATAAATGACAATCAAGTATATTGAATATAAATTAACCTTACAGATGGACAAACGAAATTAGCACAATCTTATAATCTAACATCCACATACTTTTAGATTAAAACATACATTACGTGGAAACTTTTCCTTTACTTTAACAAACACACAATTAATCAATTAAAAAAAAGCTGTTGCAAATAGTCGGGATTAGAATTACACGTTCAAAAGCCAAATGTCGCAGTCAAGGTCAAAATGGTTGATTTTTAGGGAGCGTTGGCTGGTTTTGTTAGCAAAACATTCTTCCAATGGCAGCGAAGTAGCTCCAAAAATATTATATTAGCCCTCTAGGCATGGTTTGCTTTGTCGGCTAGCCATTCTGGTGTTGACGTAAAATACTGTGAATTGTATGATTTCAAGTAGAATGATAGAGACCTATTATATCACCATATCTTACACCTAATCAAAGAAAGCACCTATTAGGATCTGGAGTGATTAAATTAACACAAAAACAAAAACAAGAGGTGGGTTTTTAGGTAATGTTGGCTGCGATCCTATGAATACCTTGTGATTACATCTGTTACGTGGGAAAGGTCGACAGATTGATTCAAACGGATACCTACAGACGAATTCTATAGTAAAACAAAAAAAAATTTAATAAACAAAACCTATTTCTAACTTTGAAATTGAACAATGGGTAAACCAATTAAAAATCAAAACTTTAGGGTGTGTTTAGTGGTAGAAATACTTTACTAAAATTAAAAGAAAAGGTGAATGTGAATGTAATTTGACGACTCTGTTGGTCCTGAACACATTGGGTTTGGTTTTACTTAAATAATATGTACTTTTGATCCATTTGACTTCCTCCACAAAGAAGTTCATTCAGATATACCAAATGTAAAATACAACAATGTTCAATATCAGACAAACAAGTACTGCTTTTGCGGATATTATTGTTTATTTTTTTGTCCAAAACATTAAAATTGTGTGTTTTTACAAGATAAAGTACCGTTGTATGATTTCATTGTAAAAAATTCTAAAAAAATTCATAATCACAGAGTAATGACAAACTATATAAATTATTTTAATAAACGGCATTATTAACTGGAAATAATTAATATACTGGGAATATTCATATAATATAAATGAAAAAGTACATAAAATAGAAAGGCAATTAATAAGAAAACCTCCATGTTTTTCAACAATTTATACCCAAGGTACCGATGGTGGATTATTTCAGATTGAAACTGTAAATGCTAGTCCTGGTTTGGTTTCAGGTGGTACTATTGGTGGCAATTAAAAAAATTGCATCTTATTATCTTGTGATGCAATTAAATTAGATAGGAGAAGCTAAATTTACAATAAAAAAATAAAGAAAGTGTAATTCTTCAAAGTTATCAGGTAAAAAATAATAGAAAAATGAATCTATTTTATTATTATGCATGAATTTTAAAATGGATGATGTCTTTTTCCTAGTTAATATTCTTTAAACGTTTACTAAGTGTCAGTTAACAATTTGATTGGTTCTCTATAATTTATTTTTAATTTAAATTTTAATGTAAAATTAATTTAAGAATACGCTAATGTATCAATACCCTATCCAAGATATATCTTTTTATCGTCATAACATGAATAAAGATTTTATTTATACATACTGGAAAGATTGTGTTATCAGAACGAATACTTACAGGTGTGATTACTTTGGGTTGAATTAAACAAAGTTCTTTTAATTTTTATGAACTAATGGCTTTCTTAACAACAAGTTTTTTTTAATTCCTTTTACTTTTTTAAAACATTCAACTTCGTTTTCTCCTAATAAATAAGAATACCAGTTTAACTGCTTAATCCTTACAAATTCAACAATGGGGGAATGCCGGCAGAGATTCATCTTTAATTTCAATTACTTTTTTTATTATTATCAAAAAAATTTTGAATTACTATCGTAAGCACTATATCAATAAATCTTGTCCTTATAAAAACCTCATATGGCATCTTTGGTTTTTATTTCATACCATAATGATCAGTGTCCTTAACAATAATTTACATTATACCCTCGTACTTTCCTTAATAATTATAATGAACATCATACATTAAATATTTTTGATAAATCTAGAATGCACATTCCAACATAACAAGGTCTGTTTAATAACAACTTTCTTTTATTCTATGAATACCAAAAAGGTTAGAGTTAAACATCGTTGAACTAACAAATGAAGGTTTGGCTATGTATTTTAAAAAAATATTTTCATCATGTGTTAATTTAATATTAACCCTCTTACGTAATTCTCCATCGTCTTACCGAATACAGATTGTTCATTAACTTAAAAAAGTCCTTTTCAAATGAATTTTTTTCTTTAGATCTTTTTTGAGTATTAAAATAAATATATTTTTTTAACCAAGGAGATGAATCAAAAGTTAATATTTTATGTATTTTTGTTACTTTTAAACCCCTAATTGTGTATATAGTTCAAGTTTTTTAAAATGAACTACATAATTTTGTTTTTTCATTAAAGTTGGAACCAACTTCTTTACATTACTTTTTCCTATTTCAAATTCTGTTTTAATATTTTTACTATAATCAAAAGCCATTGATCTGGTATTTTTATTTTTTCAGGAGCTAAAGGATAATCGTTGTGGGTTTTATGTAATTCTTTTGGATATTCAA
>NW_026459864.1:0-80582 GCF_021730395.1 Mercenaria mercenaria
CTGGGCAATATTTTTTTTTCTCATATGAATATCCCCTTCCCCCTTTTTTTTTTATGTTATTCTTTTCTTGTAATTCCTTGGCAAATTAAAAAATTTTTAACTGCCGGAGCAGGTTTCTTTTTAAAATTTTTTAAAAGCTTTGTGCAGCAAAAATTTTCCCAAATTTTTGTTCCAAACCCTTTTTTGGGTTTCCCCTTTCAATGCGGGTTTTTCCCGCTGTTTCCAAACTTTTTTTTTCCCGCTGTGCTAAATTTAAGAGGCAAAATCCGGGGTTTAAAAAAAATTTCGTTTAAAAAGTCAAAAATAAATGTGCCGTGTATGATTTCTTTTCCCCTTTTGGCATCAACCCTAAATAAATATTCCTTTATTTTTTTTCATTAAAATTTTTTTTTACATTATTTAAAACTAAAAATTTTTAATTCATATTTCTTTTAAAATTAGTGTAAAATTGTTTCAACCCATTAAAATTTTAAATTTTTTACCAAAAAAAATCTGTAATATATATTCTAATTTTAATTTATAATATTTTTATTAATTTCAGAATATCCAACTCTTTTGGGGGGGTTTTTTTAAATTTTGGGTAAGTCTTTTTTAAAACTGCAGTACTTAAAACATAGATAATATCCTGAAATTTTCCCAAAAAACAAAGGAAATTTTCAAAAAGATCAAAAATGAATGTAAATTGTATCCACAGAGTTTGTTATATTTGGGGTTTTGTTCCCCCTTCGTATTTCCAAATTTTTTTTTTCAAAAACCCAAACAAGGGATGGAAAATTTGATATTTTCCCAAATTCCCAAACCTTTTAAAAAAATTGTAAATTTAAATCAAAAAACTTAAAAATACATTAAAACAAATTCCCAAAATTATTGGGAGCAAATTTTTGATTTATTAAATTCAAAATCATCATTTTCTTATTTAAAGTTTCCCTTTTAAATTTTTATTAATTTTCTGTTTTAACTGTAAGAAACCAAATTTTTAAATATAATATCTTTCCCTTCTTTACCATTATTGTAAAGAAATTTTTTTATTTTCTTTTTTCTTTACTAATATTTTTTCCAAAAATAGGTTTATGTGTTAAAACTTCCAACCAAAAACGTAAGTTTTTTTTTTTCTTTAAATTTTTAAAAAACGGGCTAAATCTGTTGTTAAAAACACTCGGGGTATTTTTTTTATTTTCTTTAAAGTTTTAGAACTTAATTCTATTTTTTGTTTCCCTTTAATTAAAAATTAAAAACTAAAGTTTTTAAAACTTTAATTTAAAAAACTAAAATTTAAGAAAATAAATTTTTTTAAACTTTTTATGTTGTTCTGGTAAACAATTTTTTATTTTTAAAAGGTTTTTTCAATTATTTTAATTTTCCTTTATTTTTTAAATTCTTCTTATTATTTCCAGCTCAATTGAACCCCAAAAAAACTCCAAGTCATTAACCAATTTTTTTGGATTACTGGACAAACGTCATAAACCCTTGTCCCCTAATTACTTTTTTAAATTTTTGGGATTTTTATTTTTGGAAATCCTGATTTTTCTTTTAATTCTTTAAAAATTTTTTTTAAAGAATTGAAGTTTTTTTTTTTGTTATATCTTTTATTAATCAAATCTTTTTAAATCATCATCAATTTTTAGTGTTAATGACTTCTTTTTCCGTTTACTATCCTTACAACCAATTTTTTTTTGCCATAAATTATTAAGTTAAAAATTTAAATTACCATATTTCCATTTGGTGAAACTTTATATGGGTTTATAATCTTACCCCTTTTCCCAAATCCTCTAAACAAAAAATCTTTTGGATAACTTTTCACCAATCTTTTAAAAATTTTTTCTGTCAAATTTTAACTCCAAACTTCTCTGCAGTCATGGGTTCTGCATTTGAAAATTCAACATTTCACTGGTTTTTTTTACTGTGTTCATTTATTTTACGAGTACATGTTTTTAAACTTTCGGAAACCCCTTTTTTCTTTTTTTTTATCCAATCATCTTAATCTTGTTTATTGAAAAACCCTAAACCAGAATTCCAATCTGATATACATCTTTATCAATTTTTTACATTAAATTTTGCCCAAATTCTTCGATTCTTCAATTTAAAATTTTTGTTTGTAATAATTTTTTTCGTTATAAATTTTTTTAAATTTTAATCTTTTAAGTTTTTTAAAACCCCATGAAGGGTTCCCCCCCCAATCATTGGTGTAAGGAGGTTTTGATGGTAATGTGTGGTGGTTTTTAAAAACCCTTTACCCTTTTTAGATTTTTTCTATTTCAGTTTTAAGCAAAAGTTTGGTTTTAAGCCATTGTTTTTTTTATTCCCGGGAAAGGTTTTACTGATTGATAAGTTTTTTGTTTTATTTTTAGTAATGGGTTATAAAAATTAGGACTATAAATTTGTTTTTTTTTTTTTCTCCATTATTTCTTTTAAAGCCTTTTATCTTTTGTCCGACTAAATTTTTTTCTTTTTCATTTTTTAAATTTTGATTGCATTTTTATAATAAGTAAAATAAGTAAAAATGTAAAATATGTAAGTATTTAAAAAAATGTAAAAAAAGTAATATTATAAATAAATGGAAATTCCCAAAATTTTGATACAAAAATGAAAATCCAATCTTTTACACAATTTATCCTTTTATTCCCCGATTCAGTTTTAGAATGTTAATATGTGGATCTTCAGGATCTGGAAAAACAAATACATTAATGCATATACTTCGAAAACCTCTTATATATTATGATAAATTATACTTATATGCTAAAAACTTAGAACAATCTAAATATCAAGATTTAATTAACAACTTAAGCCAAATTGCAAAAAAAATTAAAGTAGATCCAAATGAAATACTTGAATATTCAGCTGATCCCAACCCAAAATTGAACCTTGTGAGAATCTTGAATCAGAAAAACAAAAAGTAGTAATATTTGATGATTTTGTATGTGAAGATAAAAAAGTTCAAAATGAAATAACAAAATACTTTATTCAAGGACGTCACAAAAACTGTTGTGTTATTTATTTAAGTCAGTCTTACTATAAAACACCAAAAGATATTCGAATTAACTGTTCACATTATATTTTATTTGAAAGTCCAGGTAAAATGGAAAATGATAGGATTTGTAATGAACAAAATATAGATCGTGATTCTTTTGCTAATGCAACAAATCAAAAATATGATTTCTTATATATTGACAAACCAAGGAAGTTTTTAAGAAAAAACTTTACTGGTAATATATAATGGGAGTTTTTAATGATGTAAAACAAATAAGTGAACCTGAAAGTATAAGTAAAGTTAAATTTGATATTGATTTAAGTGATTATGCTACTAAAAAGCAATTCAAAAAGCTTAAAAAGGAAACGGAATCGTATCTTCACAGAAATAAGGAACTTGATAACACAATGAACAGAGCATTAGATATGGGAGGTAATGAAATAATCAACCTAGGAAATCCAGATAAACCCAACGATGCAGTTTCAAGACGGTTTGTGTATAAAAAAATTCAAAGTGTAATAGATGACTATAAACTTGAAGATGTCAAAAGTATAAAACAAACACTAGAAGTAGAAGTAAAGAATATTGAAGAATTAACAAAAGATTTTAAAAAGAATTCATTATTAATTAATCAATTACAAGGTAAAATTGAAGAAAAAATGAAAGCTATGACTGATTCTATTAAAGAACTTGAAGAAAAATCTGACTTGACAGATGACAATATAAAAAAAGTATTTAGAAGCAATTTTGAAAAGTTATACACTCAAGTTCAAGAATTAAAAGATAGTATGATTAAACATGAAGAACTAAAAGACAAGATTATTGAAGCTGAGAAAAAGTTACAAAATATGTATCAGTTAGAAATCAGAACAGAAATAAATAAACTAAATACTGGCTTTACAAAAAAACATCAAGATTTACTCGATACATTTTCAAATAAATTTGCAGAATATAAATCTGAATTGGAAAAGGCAGCTTCACAAAGAGGTGATGATCATGACACAGCATTAGATGACTTTAAAAAAGAGCTCAATTCTAAAATAGATGACTTTAAAAAACAAATTCGAAATTGGATTAGTATTGTTGACAACCGTCACAATTTAAAATATGCAGAATTAAGTAATATTACAAAAAAATTACAAGAAGATATTAATGAATTTAATGATAAAGTTGAAGAACATAAAAATGAACTGGACTTTGTAGTTGAAAAATCAGTTAAACAAGGAGAGTTAATTACTGCTAATACTGAAGCAATTAAGATAATTAATGATCAAATTAAAAAAATAATAAATGATTTAGACTCTGTAGTTAAAATATCAGATAAACAAGGAGAATCAATCACTGCTAATACCCAAGTAATTACTGCTAATACTAAAGCAATAACCGCTAATGTCGAAGAAATTACCAATAATGCTGAAGAAATTACAAAAGTAAAAAATGTTTTTTTAAAACAAGAAACACAATTAGCTAGAACAAAAGGCGTTGTTGACAATTTATCTGCTTCTGAAGTTGCTACAACAAAACGACTTGATGATTTAGCTGAAATAATTCTTAAACTTAAAAAGAAAGATAAAAAAATAAAAGAAGAATTGGAAAAAGAAATAGAAAAAGTAAGACGGCGTGAAGTGTTTCTTTTTGAATATAACAGCGGTTATTATGATGAACCAAAACCAGAACCAACAAACTTTACAACATATTCATACATAAAAATGAAAAAGTATTTCGATCGTCACGATGTCTGGATATATTCATTATATGATAATCTAATTAAAAATGGTAAGGGTTTGGGCTATTTTGATGCATTTAATCTGGAATCTGGTAATGTCGTAGATTATAGAGATTTTATAAACACAAACCAAGAATATAATCTAGCTGTACCGGATGTACTATTAAAACATGTGTTTTTAGCCAAAAAGGCCGGAACTTATATAATAGATATCAGGTTTTATTTAACAGCGCCCGGACTGCAGAGGGAAAAAAAATGCAAAATATCACATTTTCTTTTTAGGTGGTGGCAAGATGGTTTTACAGGTACATTTCCTGGTGGGAGTGTAAATGTAACACCCAAATTCATTGACTTTGGGTCTGAAACGGTATGTTTATATCAGAAAAAAATTAAAATTTATTTAACAGAAAGAACAATGTTTGACATTCATCCTTATAACGATTCAACATTTACAGAAGTATCATTTAATCTTTTGTCGGATAGTTATGTCAAATTCTACATATTGGAGGAATATATAAATTATAAAGAAAGCAAACTTTTGGATTAAAACCTTAATTAAAACTTTAATTACTGTGTTTTTATTTAACTAGAATAATTAATATAATGGGAATATTTCAACTACTCTCAAAAGCGTATGTTTAATCATGCATATGCCTATGGCATACTCAAACGGTTGAGTGATTTCAGCTAGGTATTTACCTATGACACTTATATTAAATCAGCTGTTAAACGTAAATAGATCACAAGGAAGTTTAAACGAATTGTACTACAAAGTAAACATATCGGTTAACTTTATGAATGAAAGTAAATACCAATAGAACGACACCGGTGTCGCTTTACATTGAGCTCACAAACGATATTGATTGATAAACTTGTTAAAGAAAATGACACCGGTGTCGTTAAAATTTATAGGGATAAGAGGTTAAGTCAGGTTAAACTGACCATGTTTTCGTGGTAGGATTTTGACAAATATTTGGTGGAAGTGTTTAATCATATTTTACTACAGGTTTTCATATAGTATTATAAAAACTTGTTTATTTTTTGGTTTTTAATTGTCCAGCATTGGATTTTTTAGAATAGGGGCAAGGGGTCAGTCCGGACCAAAGACTAAATCTTTTTTTGGTTAAACCAAAGGTTTTCATTCGGTTTAACTAAAGATTTAAAAGATTTTCAGCTTGTATCTTTGATAAAACCTGTGGGTTTTTAATTGTCCGGCATTGGTCAGTCCGGACCAAGGGTCAAAAGGTCAAATGAGGTTAAAAACGCCAAAATCGGTAATTCTAATACTACTCTTGGTGAACACAAATAAGTGTAAATAATCAGTTGGTTAAGCTTCGAACAAATCCATTTGTTGACCAAAATCTGACTAACCACCTTTAAACTATTTTGTTCAAAGCATTGTTGCATTCTGGGAAAATTGAGAAACAAATAAATGAATATATAGGGACGAATGTTTGAATTTTTTTGTAAAGCAGATTTGAAAATATTAGTCCTTAGGTCAATTTTCACATTGGGCATCTATTGGAAAATCGCATTCTGATGACATTTTTTACGATAGAAAAGTTCCACAATTTAGGTATTAATGAAACCTTTCTTTGTAGATTACCTATTTTCAATCCATGGTTAAATATAAATGTAGTTTTTCACAGTTCATCAAATATTAATTAGAGTCCTAACATCGCTGTGCATTTTATTTTATTATTTAAAATTACTGTACTGTACACATATCTATTGTCAAGAGGAGCGGTGGTGTAGTGGATAAAGTGTCGGCCGCTCAGTCCAGGGGTAGTGGGTTCGAGCCCCACTGGGGTCACGACCATTACTTCTCATATGACACCAGTACTGGTTTTTCCAGTAAGCGGACTCGAGAGTGGTTCCAATAAGCTTGAAGCTTTCATCACAATCGAGCTAAAACAAATTAGTATAAACTTAATTAACCTGAAGAGAGCAGTAGCGCTGAGTGTTTAACATTTAACACACTTGATATGATATATTCTCGGCAATGTCTACCCGTATAACGACTTGCAGGCGTTATTCATGGTTTTGGGGATAAATGACGTCATACTATCCCCTTATACTTCGAACGTGCACAATTACCTTTACAAACCCTTGAAGAACTTAGCGAGTAGAGTTTCATAAACACCTTGCCATCGGCGTGAAACACACCTAGCACATCCTACCAACGGTAAGTAAAACACATTTCATACACTAACCACCGGCAAGCGGACCACGCCTCTCAAACCCTACCATCGGCAAGTTGAACACTGATTACACACCCTAGCACCAGCAAGAGGAGCACACCTTACACAACCTTCCACCTGCAAGGGAAACAAGCGTCACACACCCTACCACCGGCAAATGGAACTCTCTAAAACAAACACATTGAATGGACTTCAAGTTCCTACTTGTAACTTGCCAGTCCTTTAATACCACTGAAAAACTTAAATTTGATTTTTCGACTACTGCAGGAAATAAAAAAGCCTTTATTCATGTTTGGTTCAAGGCGAAGTTACTATCCTAAACAAGAAGATTCACACCTTTGTGATATACATATGCGATGATAAATTACAAGTGATTCCTTAGTGTGACACAACATACATCTTATTTTGATTATAAGTATAAGATGCTATACTAAATGTTAATGAACTCATATAATATCATAACTATTACAACTTCAACGTAAGTAATCATATATCTTTAACTAACAAATCCTTCAGTGAAAAAAAGACTGTCGTGGCCTTGCCATGTTCGAATAGCTCATCGAAGAAATATGCTAAATGCCGTTGCGTGTCGTTATCCCGACAGTATACATAAAATATGTATTAGAGTTAATTTTCTTCTAACAGACCCAATTACTTATACTTACTGTGACAGTTTCTCCTGATATAAATGGGCTTCTTCCGACGGAGAGTTCATTGATAATAAAGGGAACTGTCAAGTCAGTCTGAAGTCCATTAATACTAGACGAACTGTCGCAGTCAGTACAAATATTTGTTACATACACAGAAATTTCATTACCATTTTACATAAACTATACAAGTGAACGTCTTTAGACATTTGAAACAGACACTGGTCATTCTTCTCAAATGATAGTTTTTTAAATCGCAAATTGTCTAATGATAGATATTATGGCTGCACTGTCTTTGATCCGCATTTGTAATCTGAAAGCCTTCAATATTCGATGAGATTTTATTGACCAAACATTATTGACTCGGTGGAGGAAAAAAAACTCACAGTGAAAAATTTATACATGGCCGAAGCAGTAAGCTCTGTGTACCATGTAGTCTTTTTTTATTTTATTTTAATGTAGCAACCCAGTTTTTTTTCTTGTCCATATTTTTTATATGGATAGTATTTAATATATGTATTAATTCATTTATTATTGTAACAAGTTTATAAGATTTCTTCCGTTTTTACCTTTTCTACCGCGTAAATACCGCATGTTTTAGTATATCTCTTATCCTATTCATGTCAGAAATCTCAAAAATGTATTTTATACACACAACGCATTTTAACTGAAATAAAAGCACATATTGCATGTCTCAAATAATTAAAAATATCAAATTTCATTCTCTCATTAACCCAGCTGCCAAAAACACTGTCCCAGTATAATAAATAACAAAACTATTCTTGATACAAAATTAGATTAGGACATCGTAGAAAGGATTTAAATACATTACGTCTGAAATATCCCAAAGAAGTATTACCTAGATTTAGAATTCATACGGGCATCCTATTTGTAAATCCCTATTTATTAGGAAATTTCTATATGTAGAACAGTTACAACATGCTTTACAATCACGCAATATGATTATTGTTCTGAAATGCAAGTAAAGAGTAAATAAATGCAAATGAAGAGTATGTAAATGAAAGCAAGAAGCAAAACAACACATTTGCAATTTTGTAAATTTGAGGTTCTACCAGTTAAGCTTGTGATATGGTGCGTGGAGGGGTGTAGCACATTCCATTGCCTCTTACGAAAAGAATGTATCAAACTGAGTCTCCTAGTGGTTTGCTCCGTTTCTGTCTATGCTCCAAGATTTCATCAGCTGTCCTAAAAGCAGCGCTCAAATACGGCCATAAAAAGTCTTTCCGGTCCTTTAAAATTACGGAGTCAATATCTTGCAAGAAATCGAATTCTTCAAACAAGACATCCACACTGAGAAATCATCTCTTTAATAAACGAACTGCCTCACAATCATAATTAATTTTGTAAATTTGCATGTTTATTCATGTATTTTATTCTTTGATAAAAATCTAGGAACGTGTCCTTGATATTTGAGATATTGCGGAAAAGTGTCCTGTTTTTAACATAAACCTAATTTTATCCGACACCTAGACACAAGAACGTTTATTAAAAGAATAGGAAGAATTAGAATCTGTCTTCTATCGCAATATTGGTGCAGACATTTCTTTTGCGCTTGTCAAAAATATACAATCTTTTGTTTAAAATGCATCATAAATTTGGTTGATATTTTAGCTTACCTTCTTGAAAATTTTGATTTTTTGAGCGTCTTAACCACTGTAAAAGGTCAATATTCTGAATAGATAACATCTATACTTGTTATAGTTGAATGGATTGTTTGCAAAGTCGTCACAAGGTTTTCAGTGTGCAGGTTTGATGGAGGTGAGCAATTTCCTCTTTGAGTGCTTATCATTAAAGCCATATTATACTATCACGTGATAATTTTGTAACAGTGCTTGTCATTTGAAAATTAAATAGTTTTTTTTTTCAAATTTAAACATTTAACAATTAACGCCGTAAGCAATATCTGAAGAAAATAATGTTCCTTGTATAGCTTCAGTGGTGGGGAAAGTTCATTTCTGTAATTACTGCACTGCCGATGGAATATAATTTGCAAAATTTGTCTTTGAGTTTGCCTGCAAAAAATCATAATATTTTAGCAAGCTATAAGCTAAAATGTAATTACTGCTGACATTTTAGATGCAATAAAGTTAAAGCTTGTAGCACTGTGAAAAGGTTGTTAAGGTGTTATTCTATATTCGAGATTGCAATATTAAAGTGACTAACTTACACATCGTGGTGTGAGATTTTAAAATATCAAACTTTTTCTATATTCAACCTTATGTCACATATTTGATGTTATGACAATGTATTTTTCATTGATTTCTGTTGAAAATCGTTGTTTTTCTAATAAATTTAAAATAAAAGCTTTCGTCTACGACTTCTGATAAGGGTTTCCCAGTTTATAAAAAAACGGGATTCCGTGCAAACATTACGGGTCAGTGAGAAAAGATAAAGTAATGTAGAGTAATGTAGCAAAATGATGCGTAATGTAGCAAAATTGGGCGTAATGTATAAATAAATTTAATACTAGAGCTTAAATACTTTCACAATGACATGTTTTATTGCTTATAAAACATTTTCTCTCATAAATTATGAGAATTATTATTTTTTATATGGAAAAATACATTATTTAAGTAGCATTCAAAGCTAAGTATGGCGTAATGATGCCCTGTACAACTATCTAAGCGTAATGCCGATCAGTAAGGCTAGTAGAGGCGTAATGTATGTATGAAATTTATACCAGAGCTAAAACACTTGCAGAGTGATATGGTTTATTGCAAATAAAACATTTTCTCTCATAAATTGATGAGAAATATTATTTTCACCTATGGTAAACCGTATTATATAGATAGCACTCATTGATGATGAAAGCCTAGTATATATAGGCGTATTATTGATTGTAAATACAGACTTTGTTAAGATACAAACACTTCCAGAATTAATCTGATGAATAAATATTGTATTGGAAATGGAATAATGAGTAACGATTTTATGGAATACGAAATAACTAATTAGCTTCCATATTAATCCTCATTTATTCCTTGGGTTGGCAGAGTTAATGTTTGATTAAGCCCTTTCCGTATCAAGATGTGCTGGGTATTGTTCGCAAGATTCAAGTATGAGCTTTTCATAGTGATAAACATCTCCAGGATGGTTTTATGAAATATTTTTGTTTTAAGATATCTTAAATAATGCAGTGTTTTCTCTCGTTTAAAATCCCATGTAATTTTTCAAATAGAATCTAAAAATGTGCGACAACTTTTCATAGTAATACTGGTAGATGCGTAATGATGCGAAATGAGAAGAATCTTCGAGGGATTTCATCGTGTGTTTTTCTTATGGTAGATTTAACAGTTATCTGATATAATTTCTCATTAATAGCTATGATTCTAACAAATATTTTGTTACAATTTACTGCAAGAGCCTTATTAAAGATCAGGGGCCGTATTCATAAAGCATCTTATGTATAGTGAGTGAGTGAGTGAGTGAGTTGGGTTTTATAACGAATCGACACAAAATGGTCATATATCGCCGAAAAGAAGTCATATTCTTAAGTATAAGTTTTGACTTAAGTTGAAGATTTTACTTAAGTTTGTGGTGATTTCAGCTTAAGTCTAAGTAAAAAACTTAAGTCCTATTCATAAAACAGCTTAAACTTAAGATACGTAAGAAATGACTTGAGTCAGAAAACAAAATGGCGTCGTGAGTACGATTAAAGTGTTGTTTTTCAGATAAAAACACTCTAAACATGATTGTGCATGTTGTATCTGTCTGAAATTAATGTTGTTGTTTTTTAAATGTTTTCATCCACAATAAAAGCCAAGAATTACTTATCAAGTTGTTTTATGAATAACAAATATACTTAAGTAAAATACTTAAGTAAGTAATCAATTTCTTATACTTATACTTAAGGTATTAGGTCACTAATAGTAATGTTTACAAAATGGCCTTTGCTTGGTATATTCTGAAAGGTAACCGTGTTTTGCACTATTTTGCAAATTTTAAACAACTTTTACCGTGCCGTTTTTTATAAATTTTGAATAACTTATGGTATCTCCTCAAGCTCAAGTAGAGACAAATTTCAAAGTGATAGCCACTATCCAAAACGTTTGCAGAGAACTCATTTTACCATTAATTTCAATAGAAGAAACATCAAACTATTGGTAAACAATTATAAAACACAAAATAAAAATGTCAATATCATTTTTTTCTATGGTGCCTCAAGTAAACGGATTTAATGAGACAGAATTCATACTTCAACATTGAAAAAATAAGGTCGAATGATATGTTTCTGTTTTGGATTTTGCTTACTCCATTTAAAAATAACCTTAGGGAAGATGTAAAACCTACCTAAATTTCTTCCACAATATGTAACCTAAGAGTGAAAGCAAAATAGAGAACTTTCACCGCGTGTAACTCAATATTTTTAAAGATGTGTAATTCTATCCCTTCTGTTTAAGTAGTAAGTTCACTTTGAAAACCAAGAAATTGCTTATAAGATTCATCTTTTTCCATTTTTGTACAAAAAAATCAATAATAAGTCTTGAAAGAAGTAAAAACTTACTAGTAAAAAAGGAAAATAAGGGAAAAAAATTTGGTCCCAGTAGGGCTTGAACCTACGCACCACTAAGAATTGCAGTAAAAGTAGGTTTATGGTAGGAATTGAATACTCTTCAAAAAGGAGGTTCTCTATTAGTGATCTAATACCTTAAGATGCTTTATGAATACGGCCCCAGTTGTTTAGCAGACTGCAAAATTTGTTAAAAATATTTTTTACGCAATGGGAGTCAGAAATCGAAGTGGTTCATGTATTTTCATGATTCCATGTATATATCGTTTTGTTTGGTTGGAAAAGTCACCAAGTGTATATTATCTGTAAAGTGATAACTGCTTTACATAATTTATAATTTGAAACTTATTTTGTAAGTTGTGTAAGGATCCAAATATTTAATACTTTTAAACATTGATTAGCTCACACGCTAATAAAACGTTTTTCCTCAGCCATAATCACAGATCACAATATTCTATATTGTTCAAATTTGAATAGTTTATATGTTCTAATAAAACAAATAATTACAATGCACGATTTTTAGCAAATGCAAAACTACGTATATCTATTTAGAATAAAGAATATATAACTAAATAAATCGTAAAAATGGCATTTATATTGATAATATGAACTCAGAAGCAACCATTTAAACACTTTTTTCTTTGACCAGTGACATTGTTGGATTAAAGATACCTTTCACGTTGATCAGCACCATGCGATCCTAATTGAAATTGAAATTGGTCCTTTAATAATTTCAGTGTTGTGTTAAGCAGATGCAAATTTTACGATTAAAGACAACACATGTGACATTACACGGTAGTTGACTAAAGAAGACACGTGTGATATACACGTTAGTAGCACGTCATTGTCCCCTCTCTTGTTTAATAAACAATCATCGATTGCGATATAATTCTGATTATAATAACGATTTTGTTAATAACAATTGGAACCGCGGTATCATTTGAAAATATAAAGTTAGTAAATGGCATTTGACTCAATACGTACAATAAAATTGATACTGATTTTTTAATTGATCTCGAATGTCTTTGTCTTCAAAAAATTAATTCTTTCATAATATAATTATTACTGAAAAAATTATTACCTTAAAGGCTTTCTGTCATCAAGAAATAATTTGTAAGACTTCTTTTCTAATATTTTTTTTATCAGAATGATCTTTTAAAGATATCGAAATGGAAAACCACAATTAAATTGAAGCTGAAATAAGATAAATGCATCACGAGATTTCACCAATTTAGATTTAATAATAAAATCTATAAGAAAACCCATTTGGAGGATAGAAAGCAACCAAGAAAAAATAATAGTAGACTCGATTTAATTGACTGTTATTAATCCTTTCCAATTTCGTGCTGCGACATAATTGAAGCTAAACTTGTGGTGATATTAAAGAATGATGGACAGGTGTATACATGCCTTTTTGACCTTAGCTGTTTTATATGGAACTTTTGTAGAAATGTAATTGATCCTGCATGCTTATCTAGTTGTTTTGTGGGCTTGAAAATGAGTGTTATTATTTTTAAAATGGCTGATGATCTCAACACAGACAGTATTAGTGTTAAATCATTTGGAAGCATATAACGCAACTAAACAAATTAACAGCAGATTCGGCTTAAAGAGTCTGTACAATAGAGGTAATGAAATAATATACTACGGACACTTTTCAAATCCCCCAGCTCCGCCAATGAGCCTCATTCATATTTTGATGCTAGTATTGGGAATGGAAGGCATTTATTAGGATATTTACCTAACAACTGCACTGGGAAATCATAAGACAGACTGTGACTAGTTAATTTGTTTTCTGAAAATGACACAGGATTGAACAGTCTGATTGCTTTTTGAGAATCCTCCCAACAGAGCTATCGTCCAGTATTGTTGACAAAAGTCCATTAATTTTGTCCTTCTATAATCACATTTCTAGAAGTAAATTATATCAGCTCATCAATAATATCCTATAAAGTCTGTAAGAAGATCCTTTTGAAGCACAGAATGCAATAAAGCAAAATGATAGCATAACAGCAGACTTGGTTTGGTTGGGTCTGATCATGAGAGGTAATGGAAAGTGCAACACCCCTCACGTCCCCTAGCACCGACTTAAGCGGAATTCTATTACATAGATACTGAATGGTCTCAATGATTGAAAAGGACAAGACAATACAACTCTGAATCCAAGTACGGTAGACATTTTACGGCCGCTTCACTGCACTTAAAGATTGTTGTGATTGTTAAGGTAGTTCTGCACGTTTGGATCGAATTTTTTTCTACAATGTAGAATTTGATTAAACTCGGATTTTTCAAAACTTCAGAATATACATAGAAAATTCAGCAAATAAAAATGATAGGGTCGTGTGCTTGATTTTTTGCTAGACTGATTTGAAAAATTTGGACCTCATGCAATATTTCACAATGGGAGTCTATGGGAAAACCATAAATTTCATAACATTTTCGCGAATAGAATTCTTTCTACAATGTAGATTTTGATGAAACTTTTCACAGTTGTAAATAAACACATGGCCTATAATTTGGTGAAATAAAATGTATAGGTCCGTGTGCTTATTTTTGAGATATTTGACCAAGATTAAAGTGAACAGGACATTTCACGCTAATTTTAAGACATAATTTTGAATTTTTTAACGAGCCATATGTTTTAATATCATATTTTGACTTTAGAAATATAGACAGTGCCATTGTAATAAATTTACTAGCAGGTTTCGAATAATTCATAAAATGATTTTCATTTCCGTACGCCGAATCCAGGCTTTATTCTACGTTTTTCGGATAAATGACGTAACGCCATCACTTCCGGTTTATCAAACGTGCAGAACTACCTTAATGAAATCTATAAGAAGACCCTTTGGAATAATAGAATGCAACCAAGCAAAATTATGGCAGACTCGGTTTGATTCAGTCTGTTCACGAGAGGTAATGGAAAATGCAACATACCTCACACTCTCTTACACTGGCTTAAGCGGAATTGTTATATAGATACTGAATGAACTCCATGATTCCAAAGGACCAGAAAAAATAACAACACTATATCCAAGTACGGGGAGACTTAAAATGGCTGTTGTGATAAATATTTGTATATGTTTTATATTCCTTTGCTCTGTTGTGTGAACGATAGATTCATTTAAGCAAGCGTAATTGTTTGAACTCCTAAATTTCCATTCAAACAAAAACCCCTTCCTTAATTTTACGTAGTATATATAATGATTTTCTACGACAATGCAGATAATATTATATTTTTCCATTGAAATTAAGATTTAAAACTTAATGACACGTTATCTATATAAACAATAATAACAGTTGGAAAAAAAGCATTTTATTTACCCTAAATGTTGTCGTTTTCCAACAGGAAACAATTATTTCATCAGGAACCGTATTTGAACAAGTAGGTAATTAAATTGAATATTTTTATTATGGATATACGAGACATTTAATCTACACAAAATAAAATGGATAAATGATGCTTAAAGAAAGTAAATTACTGATTTTTATTTTATTTTTGTTACACATACAGACCTGTTTCTCTAGCTAAGAGTCGCTCTGTAATAGATTCTCTTTTATTTAAATTATTTACTACAAAACATTATTGAATTTGTGATTGAAATAAAAAGCACAAATTACATGTCTCCAATAACTTGAAACACTAATTTCTTTCTTTCAGCTTTTACTTTAAGAAAATCTTCATATTCTATTAGAAATATACGGTGGTCTGTTTAGGACTTGTATTTTCTTAAAAGATAAAAAGATGTCAACTGATCGGAGTAAGATGTATTGCACTAGGCCACCGAAAAATCTGTTTTGCTCTCATAAATAGTTTCAAATTAACGGAGACTGCTAACATTTAATTTGGTTCCGCCCTATTATTGCAAATGGGTCTCCATAATAATAATTCTTTTCTTTTGATGTAGTTTGCTTCATTTAAGTTTCAAGTTCCTCTTGCAAAATTTCGCGGCATTCGGACATTCAGGCAAAAGTGAATTCTTTGGTTCATTCTAATGTTATCAAACATTTTAATAGTATATATAAATTTCGGTGATAGCCAGACATGACATAAGATTTGCATGATATGTGTCGTAAATATCACATCCATTCTAGAGTTCAATGCTGTTTTTGTTTTATTTCAGTTTAAATGTAAGGCGTAGTCGGAACAAGTTTACTACATTTTTATACCAACACTTTCGTAAATCTGGCCATACATTTGATCAGGTAACAATGCAACCAGTAGAGCAAATCGTATATGATACTAATTCCACATCTAGTTTTAAAATTAAAGCCAGACATGTAGCAGAATTCAAATGGATTAAAAATTTACAGTCACCGTTTCCGTTGGGCTTAAATGATAATATTTATCAGGAAGGTAATATCTCTAAAAACCCTGATATCGATATCTTTTCTATTTTAAATATTAGGAAACGTAAATCCAGGTCTCATGGAATTAGACGAAATGGTAATGTTAAACGCAAATCTAAAGTCAATATATCTGTTGCTGACCTCGATTTAATTCTTTCAAACTCTGGTAGACATTCAATGCTTTCTCGTCTTTCATCTTTATCTGTACAGTCTCTTAAAAAGCTGGACGAGGAAGCGGACCAGTATGTTATTCAAACAGATCCGTTTTACACTGTATCATATCTTATTCAAAGTTACACACAACATGTTCTCCGTCCACATATTGACATCCAATCTGACCATGAGAGACATTTTCTTAAAATATATTTCATGAACAAAGGTATTGACTTCATCGATGTACCTAGTATATTTTGGGATAAACGTGTCATTGATTCTGTGCCTAAATATTTCAGAAACTCCGAAGTTCCTATTATCTGTTATAAATATAAAACACCTGTAAGAAATGTTATTTTCATTTACAATAAAATTGTTTCCGACTTAGATGTTCAAACAAATACTCCTTCTTACTGCGAATGTAAAAACTCAAAATTTTGCTATTCAGATGCAGGTCATGTCATCACTGGTAATTTTGATATTATTAAAGACAAACGTATTCGTAATTTATTTTTTAAAGGACCTAAATATAGAATTTCTTCAACTATTGATTTTAATGCTTGTCGTGGTCACATTGCAGAATCCATTGAAACCTTCCGTGTTAAATGGTGTCGTCGTGAGAACGCTGATCCCAATGCATTAACGTCTTGGAAACGAAATATTTTTAACATTGTTGATTCTCGAATAAAATTTTATCAAACTAATGTACACCTACTTCCACCAAAACCCAAGTTTACTTTAAGACATTTGAAAAAGGAAATCCAAGAATTTCATTCTAAGTATGTCTTAGTTCCAGCAGACAAGGCGGCCAACAATATTATCATCATTTGACGCCTGCATTATATTAATGTTTTACAAAACGAACTAAATAGCACTAAAACTTATACGTTGAGTCCTTCTGTTGAAAACAAATTGGTTACTGATCACATCACTGAAGTTTCTAATTTAAAAGTTCGTATAGACGATCAACATATTAAACTACCGACCATGTACTGGATTCCTAAATTGCATAAACAACCATATAAAGCTCGCTTTATCGCTAATTCAAGCTCTTGTACAACTACAAATATTTCAAAACTATTAACATCATGTCTAACTGCTGTGAAAGCCCACGTGGAAAGATACTGCGATAAAGTATACGAAAACTCTGGTAAACACTTCTTTTGGTCGATTAAAAATTCTGGCGAAATCCTGGATAAGTTGAAAATTAATAATTACAAGGTATCTACAGTCAGTACATACGATTTTTCTACTTTGTATACCATTTTACCACATAACTTAATAAATGACAAATTAACTGCCCTAATTCAAAAGACTTTTGCCAGAGAGAATGCTACATTTATCGCTTGCAATTTTGATAAAGCTTTTTTTACTAGCAATATTATTAAACATTATACTATGTGGACCTGTGACGAAGTTTGTAAAGCCCTTTCCTTTTTATTGAACAACATTTACATCAGGTTTGGGAATGCAGTTTTTAGACAAGTTGTTGGTATTCCCATGGGAACAAATTGTGCACCCCTTGTCGCAGATTTGTTTTTATATTGTTATGAAAGAGACTTTATGTTGAGCCTTTCTCCAGACACGCAAGCAGATATAATAACTGCATTTAATAATACATCACGCTATCTGGATGATATTCTTAATATGGATAATCCGTTTTTTGGTCATTTGGTGGGTACTATTTATCCTAGGGAGCTTCAGTTAATTAAAACTAACAATTCGGATACTGATGCTTCATTTTTAGATTTACATCTCTCTATTTATGACAATATTATACATACCAAAATTTATGACAAGAGGGATGATTTTAATTTTAGTATTGTAAATTTTCCCCATTTGGATGGGGATGTACCTCAGGCTACATCTTATGGGGTATATATTTCTCAATTAATTCGGTTTGCCAGAGCGTGTAGTCATGTCAAGCATTTCAATGAACGTAATCAATATATTACAAGTAAACTTCTTCAGCAAGGCTACCGTTATTACAAATTGCGTAAATATTTTACTAAATTTTATTATCGTAATTCTGATTTAGTTTTAAAATTCAATAGTAATTTAAAGACACTTCTGAGAGAAGGTATTTCTAAACCCGTTTTTTATGGGGATGTGGTTTACAAACTTCGTAAGATCTTGGGTCATGGTAATTTTCCAAATGTATTTGGAAAGATTATCAAACGTTTTATTAAAAGAGGTTACGACCCAACTGTTTTGAGACATACCGCATGTTTAGTGTTCAACCCGTTTACAGTTGGACACTACGCTTCCCTCTTTGATTGCGTCTGACGGCAGAGGGGGAGGACTCTATGATGAGCAGTTTTTAAATCCTACCAGGACTGAACTGTTTTGATATTTGTCTTCTGACCTGTTTCGTCGGGCCCTTAAGGGTGTTTCTCTTGTTGCTCTGTCTTCTGAAAAGGCATTGAGTACATACGTTTTTGGTTCTTAAGGTTTGCTTTTTATATATTTATACACGAGCATTTTTGTGTTTTACATGCCATGCCTTTTTGTTTCCATTACGTGTGTTAGAGATTCACCTGGAGGGGATTACTTTTATTTACACTGTCCCATGTCTTTGGAACATGGTGGGGGTAAGAGTGAGGTTGGGTGCGCACCATAAACCGGTTTAAGCTCCCCGGTGGTGTTTTTGCCACTGACCGTTCCAAGGCGGTGCCCCACTGTGTTCCTTTGTTTGTTCGTTTTGTCCTCCTGTGTTGACTTTGTGTGCGCGCGTGTGTGTATGCTTATTGTTCGTCTTGTCCTTATGTGTTGGCTTTGAGTGTGTGTGTGTGTGTTGTTCGTTTTGTCCTGGTGTGTGGGCTTTGGGTGTGTGTGTGTGTGGTGCACGCGTTTGCGTGCTTGGGGGTTCGTTTTGAGGAGGCTGCGCTTTTGGTGCGTGGCATTCCCTGTTTGATATTTCTCTTTGTTTTTTTGTGCATGTAATACAATATCAGTTTCAACCTTATTAAAGAGTCTCACTTTTATTCCGGAATTTCATTGATAGAAAACGAGTTAGTTTACAGTTTTAAGAAAATGAAATTGTCAGAATTTAACAAAAGCTTTACATTAAGAGGAATGTACGAACATGATTCATTTTGTTATTTCAGTAAAAGACGGTTTTATGATTAACTTCTTCTAAAGGTTTTGTTCTCTCCAATGTATCTATTATTTCTTTTTCTTTATTAATTACCATCCAGGCTCAACCAAACCGAGCCTGCAACATTTTCATTTATGTCTTGTTGGGCGACCTGTGGTTTTCCACTTTTTTATGTTATAACCCCGAAGACACAAAGTGAAGTTTCAATTCAATATCTGCATTTGACCTTTAACCAGAATTTTCTTAGTCCAAAAAGAGACATAATTTGCCCAAAATACATGTCACAGTTATGGGACCTGACCCAGTGAGGTTGGAAATTGACCTAGAAAAGAAGAAATATGTTTCAAAGCTATATGCCTTTTAATGATAGGCATTTGTGCTTGCATGCAAAATTAAACCAAGGTGTGACGCCGACGCCAACGTCAGGGTGAGTATGATAGCTAGCTTAAAATAAGTAAGGTTTCTTGGCTGTTAACTAAGAGTGTTCCAATTGTTCCTATGCGTCTGAAATCATAGCCACTGGAGCTAAAAATACTTGTCTTTAGAAAATCTCTTCATAAACCGTTGGTCTCAAGTGACTTTACGGAAATATAATCATCTACCAATTGTGTTCAACCTTGCTTTTGTCAAAAGACGTAATGGCCATAACTAAAACTAGAAAAACAATCAAACGCCATTTCCTAAACCACTGGTACAGTTATGAAACTATTTCATAGAAATGGTCATTAAATAAAATTGTTAAAAATCATTATAAATTGTCAAAAATATGGTTGCCGGGAAGGATCAAATCGTCCATAAATGCCTTGAATACCTTTGAAATTGTGTATCTGTAAGATAGTTTTCTAAGTAACTTGGCAGAAAGGTCTCTTGTATACCCAGTATAGGGTCTTTAATAAGGGAATATATGGTATGATTATAATATACAGTATAATTGTCATTCTGTTCCGTCGCTTGTAATAAGAAGCGGGTACTAAATGCCTAGAAATAATTTGCCTTCCACGAGTTGATAAATACCACGATCCGGATAGTAATTGCTTTGATAAATGACTTGACTAACCAGTTTTAAAAAATAATTAATGTTTTTATCCGTACATTTCCCCGATATGTAAGGTATTTAGGCACTTTCATTCGTTTAGCATTAGACCGAATTTCATCTGAAATCTAGACACAAGATATTTGTGTTCTTATAGTTGAAAATTGAGTAAATGCCTTAGCGTGTGTTTTATTGTAATCTTGAAACTGTAATTTCTCTTGTACTTGTCGATAGTAATGACTCTCTCAGGAATTCATCACAACTGTAGTAGACATATTGTCTTACATTCTTGAAAATCTCGAGCGTGACAACAACAATAGTGTCTCAAGTCTTTGCCATATTTTCTCGTGCTAGACTTTCATTGCAATGGTATGACATGTGCCGTAAGTAAACTCCGTAATATGTAGGCCTAAACTTCCTGTAACATGATTTCCTGTCATGTTATGTCTGATAAATAATATATAAACTAGTAGAATTTCGCTCAAACCGAGTCTGCTATTATGGTGCCTGGTTTAGTGTTAACCTTCCAAAGAATTTTTAACAGATTGTATGATTGTTGTAGTTATAAAGATCGCCAAGTACTTAATGGGGGGAAGCTTTTTTGTCTTTTGTTTTAGTTTATATCAAAAAGCTCGGCTGATAATTTCGTAAAACAGTGAATTCTTTTTTGTCATGAGTACGAAAGTAACAATTTTGCTGTTTCAGTTCTGCTTAGTTTTCTGAAACAGCATTTGTTATTTTATTTTTTGTTATATAAAAACCTGTCTTGACCTTTGGGATATATGTTTCCAAATGACTACTCAACACTATAGAGAGTATGTGAAAAAGACAATATTATTCAGTGATTCAAGACCATGGTTCCAGTCATCGGATTAACAGTGATTGTATTCTGATTTATAGTTGACCTAGATTATATGAACATTCATCAATATGAATGGAGTTTCCTGGTGTATTTTCAGCTTTACATAACACTGACGTATAGCAGAAGGGCCAGACAATGTCTTAGATTACTTTATTTTCAGTAGAATATGAATTGAAATAGTTGTCACATATTAATGTAACTGCCAGGTTACATATTTTACTGCACTGTCCTGTTTTGCTGGAGTTACCCTGCAGAAGGGCTCACAGTATGTAATGTCCGCTAAACAAGTTTGGATAATTGTAAGTTTTTTTTTTATTACGTTGAAGGTCATCTGAAATCTGCGAAAAGGTTTTAAACGTAGTGTTCTATCTGTGTTATTGGAATTAAAACAAAACTCTATTTTTCCACACAGTTTTGTAACTACTGCCATGCTAAAAATGTTCGTGTTTTCTCATAAAAGGGAGTCAGTGGCTCAGTGGTTAGCAGGTTGGACTACAACGCCAGCGGTCCGGGTTCGATTCCCGGTCGCGGCTGATATCCCGACTAGTGTTCAATGCTGAGTGATTTACTTAAATTGGTACTGTTTCTAGCAGTATCGGACTAGACTGGATGCTGGGGAGGTAAATATTACGCCTGCCGTGGGCTCGGCTGGAAATAAGTTGTTCCATCCATTCCAGGTGGGGACTTTCGTCGACTACCCACGTTAAACAAGACACTTTACCTTTACCTTTACCTTTAATTAATTACAGCTAATCAATTGGCTTGTATGTGGCTTGATCGACCTCTATGGCAGACAAGTGACCTTAAAGACGCGCCACAAAATAACTGTATTCCTGTGTAATTATACACGATTTGCATGTAAAAATTGAGAAATACTCGTATCTAGTTACAAATTCACGGGTGCATATACAAGGCCAAGGCAATGTATTTAATGTTTAGATATATTATTAAATCAATGAAGCAGTATGGATAGTACTTGATGTACTGAGGTGAGTTTAGACCACACTTTGTTTTTACAATATAAGATTATTATTATTCTATGTTTGTAAATTTATACTGAAAATTGATTGACCGAATAAGTTTGCAAATGAAGTTGTGAAACACATTAATTCAGGAAAGGCCTAAATTGTCCACCGGTCATCTTGTACAATAGCTGTATTATACCAGTATTATCAGAATGATTTGCACGAAGTTCATGTGGTGGGAAAAAGTAGGTCACTAGGTTGTTATGGGTCTTTAAGAAATACTTTGGGCCATATTAAGAGATTGACCGAATAAGTTTGCAAATGAAGTTGTGAAACACATTAATTCAGGGAGGGCCTAAATTGTCCACCGGTCATCTTGTACAATAGCTGTATTATACCAGTATTACCAGAATGATTTGCACGAAGTTTATGTGGGGGAAAAAGTAGGTCACTAGGTTGTTATGGGTCTTTAAGAAATACTTTGGTCCATGTTCATGGTCGTCACTCAAACTCAAACTTGACTTAAACTTGGGTAAGTATCACTCAAGTGGGCCTCGAGTAGGCATAGCGGGAGTGTGAGTGGAGTTCGAATGTCATATTCATATATCCCACTCAATCTTAACTTCCGGAAGGGCAACTCAAGTATTGATTTCATTGTACACAATAGATTTAGCGGATTATAACGGTACATATGACAATAACATCAAAGGAATGCAAAAGTGCTGATCGTTATTTTTGTAGATGTATTTGCCAAGTCGGAAGTTGTCAAATTATTGCCTGTCTGTATGTATGTCCGTCCATTTGTGTTTATAATACATCCGTCCGTCCGTCCGTCCGTCCGTCTATTCATCTGTATTATTAGAATGAAATTTATATTTAAAAATACATGAGTTTATTTTTCGCTGAAATTGAAATGAATAATACTCGTGCCTTTGATTGTAACAGGTGGTGTTTTCCGAAAGCCAGTCCGCGTAAAGTTATTACAAATATATCATTTATAAAATGAATGTTTTCGCTGTCATTTAAAAAATGAGATTTAATAAATATAGGTTTTCGTAATGATACATTAAATGGAGGGAATGTTTATATTTTTCAGTATGAATTTTCCGATATCTAGGCTTGTTAAATGTAAATATTTGTTACTAGGACGTGTGTTTCTGAGAGTGACTGATTAGCCCTGCTAGACTATGTTTCGTAGATCTATATTTAATTTGCCTATATCTACTTTTAAAAAGTTTCATCAATTTACTGTTTATTAATTTTTTTGTTGCGTTTTCGTCGTCCTCAACAACTGTATTAAAAAGAACTTTTTTTAAAACAATAAACCTGTCACAAATATTTACCTTCGCCTAAAATACATACACGACACTGTTATCATACCTTCAAATAAATGAAGATTGTAAATTTATCATCTAAACTTGCATTTTGATATTTGAGAAACACTCAAGTGTTCCCAGGACCTCCCTCAACAAACACTCTCTCTCGGGAGTTGACTCGACTGTCACTCACCTTTATGAATACAAATCAAATCTTTCCTGAGTAAAGGAGTGACCGTTAAGCAATTTAATTAGAGTGCACTCAATGAGTGGAGTTGGAGAAAGGTATATGAATATAGCCCTTTGTTTATAAAAAGAAACGAGGTCTAAAGCTTACCAACCCTTTGATATCAATTGATACCTCAAGTATTGAATGCTGAATAATATTCGTCATGTCGATTTTGCCTGTGCGGCAACCGAAACTGCACGTGCAGAATAATCAGTCACGAAATATCCGTGATAGGATTCTTACTAATTTTCATTGATGATTTAAACATAAATGATTGATTTAAACAAGTAAATTATATGTGAATAATTTCAAGAAGATATTCTTTTAATCAAATGCATTGCAGATATGTTTCAAAACATTTAATATTTTTTCATGAGTCTCAACATTTTTTGTGAATATAATTTAAACATATGATATCAGTTGACAATATTGGCACCTATGCAATGTTTACAAAATTGGGCAATTCTAAAACTGCGCATCTATATAATGTAATTTAAAGTGTTCTTGGCGTACGTACTGATAGAAGTCATTCCTTCATGTCTTGTAACGAGACTTTGATCCTGTTTAAGGGATGTTTAGATTTTGACCGATCAGGGTTTAATGTGCCTCCATATTTTGATCCCAATTCAGTGGTGTACTTATAACTACATTTCATCCATTTTATTATTAATTGAAAAGAGCTTTGACGCCAAATTTCAAATTTCAAATTTGTTTCAACAATTTCGATGGTTTAATTATGACTGCAGCATGACGTAATTTCTGCTAAATTATATCATTTTACAATAATCCCGGTGCTATTATTATCTTCAAAATTGTTAATACTGGCAACGAAATTATTCATCAGCAAAATTAAGCAACATAATACAATAAGTGGTTAATATCACAAGATAATAATTTGATACTTTCTCAATTAAAAAACACGGGGAACGAGAACGTAATAGAACATATCGTGCAAAAACGACAACGAAACATTTGACAATGTATCATCTCAACGACGAATGTAATATCCAATCCCATGCAGGAAGCGAGTGAGTGAGTGAGTTGGGTTTTACGGCGAATCGACACAAAATGGTCACATATCGCCGAACCATGCAGGAAGCGCTTATACATTGCCTCTTTATAACACTCGTTGAAACAGTTTAAAGAATTTCTCTTACCGTGCTGCATCTTGCTCAAGTGTGTTTTTTTTTTTAATCATATACGTGCAATTATTGATCTCAGTGTGGTATTTGCGTCAGTCTGACAGAAGTATGGTTGAATTCATGCTCGTCTGAGGGTCACTCGTATTTATTGGGACTGGCATTATGTTAGATTTTCCTAACTGTAACCTTGGTAATTTATCAGACAGATTTGATTACTAGTTCATTTGGTGTCTGAAAATTTTGATTGCATTACAAGAAACCCTATCGGTTTAAATGTGTTAGTATCCAGAGGTTTGTGCAGACAGTGGTGGCTTGAATGAATTTGATTACATCAGCACAACAGCCTCTTTCTTACTGATATTTCAGTGACTGTAATAAGCTAAGTTATAAACCTTATCATACGGTGCGGAGGTTACATAGGTGTGTAATACTCCTATAGTTTTTGTCAGTTTTAACGTCACCGTGACACAGTTATACGTCATATGGCTAGTTTCTAGTTTTGTATGGTCTAAGTCGCCCCCGGGTGCTTCTCCAAGCATTATATCAAGTATAGGCGAGCGCCTGGACAGGGCCGCCGGCATTCTGCAAGCCAGCTAATTGGCTTCCTCATACGATGGATTTTTACACCACAAACAAGGTTTTTCCATTACTGCTCATGAACAGACTCAATCAAACCGAGTCTGCAATTTTCACTTTTGCCTTGTTCTCGGTGCTTCCGAGGGATCTACTTTTCAGATTTTCTTTACTTCACAACAGCGGGTGTTAAGTGCTGTGTGGCGGCCGTAAAAAGTCGCCCCGACTTCATGTCAGTGTTGTTATATTTTCTGGTCCTTCGGGATCATTGATTTTAACTCATTTAGATTTGAAGATTGAATACTGCTTAAGCCGGTGCTAGGGGGCGTGGGCAGTGTTGCATTTTCCATTACTGCTCATGAACAGACTCAGTCAAACCGAGTCTGCAATTTTCACTTTTGCCTTGTTCTCGGTGCTTCCGAGGGATCTACTTTTCAGATTTTATTTACTTCACAACAGCGGGTGTTAAGTGCTGTGTGGAAGCCGTAAAAAGTCGCCCCGACTTCATCTCAGTGTTGTTATACTTTCTGGTCCTTCGAGATCATTGATTTCAACTCATTTAGATTTGAAGATTAAGTACTGCTTAAGCCGGTGCTAGTGGGCGTGGGCAGTGTTGCATTTTCCATTGCTGCTCATGAACAGACTCAATCAAACCGAGTCTGCAATTTTCACTTTTGCCTTGTTCTCGGTGCTTCCGAGGGATCTACTTTTCAGATTTTATTAGTATTCCTATAGATCATATTAATAATTGCCTCCATTTTACTACCTTTTATTACAGTTATATAGTAGTTATTAGAAGACAAGCAGTTCAGGTGTCACTGATAATTTTGTGCTATCTAAAATAGCATGACTCAAGTCTAAACATATCCTTCCTCTAATGTGGAATTTACAGCGCCAATTAGTGAGTTTCATACTTTTCATTTTTTTTTCTGGCATATTTATGAGACACACGTAACATACTGTCTTCCTGATGCAAATTAAATAATCATGCGCCACAATTGATTGCTTGTATTAAACGACACTATGACTATCCAGTTGTTAGTAATTTGGTTTTATTTTTGTCTTTATTGCGTTTTAAGCCGCACCGACACGCATTGAAGTTCATACTGCGACCTTCCTGTAGAACAATAATTTTATGTCCGTTGTACTTAAAATAACACATTTTCGTCTCTCTGTTTCATTGAATACTGAAATAGAATCTCGTCTCTTATGCCTAATTAGAAAAAGAAAGAACATTAGTTTGATTCCTTATCAGTTTTTAGGAGTAGGAAAAAGGAACACAATTAGATTGAAAGACTATGTTTATTAATTCCAGTTGTTCCGGTTCTAATTTAAATTAAACCCAAACAAGAAGTGACATTTATAGAATTCAAAAAAGCAGTTACAACATGTATATTTATACCAGTTTTGAACGGGGTGTTTTGAGGGTATAGAAATTAGTAATAATATGGCACCTGTATAGACGATGATACAAAATTCTTTAATTAATCAAGTACCTTATATATGTATATACATAGCTTTTCGCAAATGTGAATTTGAAGTATTTGAATTTTGACACCTAAGATTCTTACAACAAAATAAACATATAATAATAAATGTCCTGCTTTATGTGTCCCTTATAGGTTTGAAATATCAACTTCTTTAATAATTGTGTCAAAGTTTGCATCTGTTAACATTACTTTTTTTCAGGCACCACAGCTATCACAATTACTTATCTAAGTATATGATAATGTCTAGTTACATTTTTTAGTTATTAATTGTTTATTCTTTATTAATCTCCGAGATTATTTTTTTTATATATTTCAAATCATGTGTCATTCCGGAAAAGCAAATGTGACAGATATTTGGTCTGTTAACATAACCTTCTTTGACAGTGCTAGAAATTGTTACTTCTGTTCGATAACGGTTTCTAAATCAGCATTATCTTGGAGTTTTATAGAAACTTAAAATAGAATAAATCCAGTGCAAATACCTTTTTGAACCCTACAGTGTTTCAAACATTTACCATTCTTGTACTTGTAATCTCCTTATAAAGAATTGAAAATTGTCAATTACCATGCTGTCAGTTTCAGATGTAGTGTTTTAGTTGTTCAATTTAGTTTTCATAAAAAATTGATGAATAATAAGTGTTTCGGTATAAGTAAAACATAAACAGTCACTGTATGATAAGGAGGAGAACATCCAAGTTTATAAACAAAGGAGATATTCATTGAGTCAAATATCACATACGGCAGGTCTTTATTTTGACCAAATATCGGAGGACTATTTTGGAAATTGTCAACTTTGCAAAAAAACGCGGAATTTGTGACATGGATTAATCCATGCATTGGCAAAACCCCGAATAAAAGAAGCTATAATTTCCATTTTATCATGGTTTATTTCATCTGCGAATTCAGAATTCATTACTGATAATGAATGGATTAATCCATTATTCAGTCCAAATGAATTCCATACTTTGAAGAAATTTTACACTTTATGTTCATTATAAAACATGGATTAATCCATCCTTTCATTTGGACTGTTGATATATGTCATAATCATGGTAATATAAACCTGGTATGATATATATATAAAAAAACATGGATTAATCCTTGCATTTATTTTGCATGTTCTCGAATCATCTACAAATCATTGCTGATATTGATAGTAGAAAATGACGAATTAATGGATCCCTATCTAATGCAGGGAATGTAAGACATGGATTAATCCATCTATATTGTGTACATGTTTGAAAACTAGCACATATAAATGCAAATATTGATAAAAAAAATATAAAAAATGGATTAATCCATCTCCATTTCATGTAGTAAAGTCAATGCTAAAATTGAAAATGAAAGACATAGATATGTTCCTCCTTCCTTCGCGCATGTTTACATGTTTCTACAAGCAATGTTAATATAGAAATAGACGGATTAATCCATCCCAATATTTGTAGTGGAAAACACATTAGCAGACTATCTCATATGTAGAGTCAAAAGCATGGATTAATCCATCCTTTCTTCCTTGATAAAGATAAATTATTTTCTTCAAGTAGTGAAAACCTGTTACACTTTTCCAAAACTTCTACATACGATGCAGATATTGATGAAAAGATGGATTAATCCATCCCTATCATATGCAATGAGAAAACATTGTAAGACCGTCTAAATTATATAATCAAAGACATGGATTAATCCATGCATTCTCAGTGCATGTTTTCAAAACTTGATAAATTATTTTTTCTTTCATGTAATGAAAACCTGTTCTTCGGCATGGATTAATCCATCTTTTCTTCATGCACTTTTCCAAAACTTCTACACGCGATGCACATATTGATAAAAAGATGGATTAATCCACCCCTATTACAGGCCCTTCCCTAGCCGCATAAGGCGCCGCGCTACCGCGGCGCTTAAAACACGAAATACAGCTTCCCGCAGCGCTTAAATATCCCGCGCGGTGCCTCAATTATTAGCGCGGCGTCTTAAATCAGTAAGCGATTTCATCCCCGTGAGATACCTCATGTGTAGTGTATATGTAATTTCCCTGTTGACATGCCTCGACGATTTTTTTGATCAGCAAATTACGTCACGGCGAGTGCACACAGGTAATGAGAATCAATGAAGTGTTAAAATTAATAGATAAAATAGTATGGAACTTGCGTAAGCGGCCAGCTGATTACCAAGCCGTGAAAAGTGCCCTAGATTTCTTCGCGAAAAAATTTAAATTAGACCGTTGTTTAAAATAAAAACAAGTATAAATCAATGCAGTTTGATTCTACTGTAATTTAAACTAGAAATGCAAAAATTTTTAAATGAATATCGAAAGTAAAAGTACGTTTAAAAATGTCCGTTCACGAGTCGTTTATTACCCCCCGAGTCGTATGAAATTTTTTCCATTTTTCCTTCATAAAAGCTGACAGTCGGTGTATTTTTTAGGATGAGAAACATCAAAATTTGAGGAACTATCTCGGGTTTTTACCCTAGTAGGTCATGTAACTGAGTAAAAACTACTTTCAGACAACTTTCCGAAAGTGTACCAGTATGCGGAAATAGTATATTTCGATATGCGTTTTTGGAAACTTTAACCTGACGTAATAGCACTTTTCTGTTAATGAAATATTGATGAAAACCTGATCAATACAACATGACTTTGGATAATTATTAGTTTACAATGTGACCTGAAACAGGCCTTTTAAACTATGTTGTTTACAACTTGATCTTGGTTTCAAGTTTAAGCTAATATTTAAGGCCCTCCACTATTTCATATTCATATGAATAAGTTGACATTTTTGGGTGACATTTTTAAGAGAAAGGCTGAAGGGTTTTTAACCTAAACTATAAAGTAAGTAAAAACCCTTTTTGTAAATTTTGTTACTGGTTTTGGGAAATTTACCGCTTAATTTATTCTGTGACATTTCCTTTAAGTGTGCAATAAAGATAAATGGAATACATATTAACATAGACATCAGAAATGCAACTACTGCTATGATAACTTTCAGGTCGAAAAGAGCACCCGGGCCCCTTTCGGACAGCACTCGGGTCCCTTTTTGGCAGCACCCTGCCCTTTTTGAGCTCTAGAAATAACACTATATGATTTTATTGAGGGTTTTATTATTATTTTGAAAATGTAGAAGTAATGAAATACATGTTTGTGTTTTTTTTGCATATGGTATACTTAAAAGCACCTTTGGGTTCGTTTTTTTAAAAAAAAAACGAACACGGAGGGATACCCCCCGCACCCACCCCTTATGCCCCCAACAACTTTACCCCAGCGCCTTAGAAAATTCCTGGGAAGGGCCTGTATTAATAATAATGAAAACAAATTGTAAGACCGTCAAAAATATATATGCAAAACATGGTTTTAATCCATGTATTTGGTGTGCAAGTTTACAAAACTTGATAAAAGATAAAGTAATCCGTAAAAATTTTCATGTAGTGAAACCATTTCCGGACATGGATTAATCCATCATTTCTTCTTCCCAACATTTCACAAACTTCTAAAATGCGATGCACATATTGATAAAAAGATGAATTAATCCACCCCTTTATATATAATGAAAACAAATTGTAAGACCGTCTAAAATATATATGCAAAACATGGATTAATCCATGTTTTTTGGGTTTGTGCAGTTTACAAAACTTGATAAAAGATAAAGTAACCCCGTAACAATTTCATGTAGTGAAAACATTTCGCGGACATGGATTAATCCATCATTCTTTTTGGGCACATTTCACAAACTTCTACATGCGATGCACATATTGATAAAAGATGAATTAATCCCTCCTATTATGTAAAATGAAAACAAATTGTAAGACCGTCTAAAATATATATGCAAAACAGGGATTAATCCATGTATTTTGGTGTGCAAGTTTACAAAAACTTGATAAAAGATAAAGTAATCCGTAACAATTTCATGTGGGTGAAAACCATTTTCGCGGACATGGATTAATCCACATTTCTTCTTGCACATTTCACAAATTTCTACACGCGATGCACAATTGATAAAAAGATGAATTAATCCACCCCTATTATACATAATGAAAACAAACTGTAAGATCATCTAAAATAAAATATGCAAAACATGGATTAATCCATGCTTTTTGGGTGTGCAAGTTACAAAACTTCATAAAAGATAAAGTAATCCGTAACTATTTCATTTTGTGAAAACAAGTTCGGGGACATGGATTAACCCCTCGTTTCTTCTTGCACATTTCAAAAACTTCTACGTGCGATGCACATATTGATAAAAAGAGGGATTAATCTACCCCTATTATTGTAATAAAAACAAAGTGTAAGACCGTCAAAAATATATATGCAAAACATGGATTAGTCCATGCGTTTTTGGTGTTCAAGTTTTCAAAACTTGATAAAGAAAAAGTAATTCGAAATATTTCATGTAGTGAAAACCAGTTTTTTGGGACATGGATTAATCCATCATTTCTTCTTGAAACATTTCAAAAACTTCTACATGCGATGCACATATTGTATAAAAGGGGGATTCATTTTTCATTTAGTGGAAGCAATTCTAAAACATCTCGGTCGTAAAATCAAGACACGATTAATCCATCTTTTTTCTAACACTTTTTTCCCAAATTTTTCTACATACAATGGTAATATTGGTTATTCAACCATATTTCATGTAGTGAGAAAAAAAAACAACAACATTTGCGACAATCTCAAATTTTAAATCAACCCACCTTTCTAACGTTGCGCGTACCTTACATGATTCTATGCTACAGCAGAGATTAATCCATCCCTCTATAAAAAATTTGAAAACAGTAAAAAGGTTTTCAAGAAAAAAGGATAGATTATTCTATTCAACTCATACATTTTTGGTTGGTTTAAATGGAAAATAATCATAAAAAGTCCAAAAATATTTTCTCATTTTTCCCAGTTAGAACGAAGGAAATTCGCATTCTTTGTGTCTAAACTCAATGGGCTTTAGAAATTAATCTAGGTTAAAGGCTGGTAAATAAATATTTCATCAGTGATTGAGGTTATACACCCTTCTAATTGCTGCCCCCATGGCTGGCTATTTTGGTTTTAGATTTTACACTGCCGTGTGACCAGTATCCTATCGTCCGATTTTTCAAAATTCTTTTGACGTTTAAAATTGTTTGACGTGGCTCTCGTAACACAGCTACCTTCCTGTTTGATATAATATCAAACTGTAAAACTTTCTGCTTTGGTTTCAGCTCGGATTGTTCATTTATACAGCTTTTCATACGATAATTTTTTATTTTCATTTTTTAGTCTAAATTAAATCAGCAGAAAAGGGATCAGTAATATACTACTCATGCATTTCTTGATGTTTGTTTCTAATAAATAGTAATACACAACATTTCACACATTAAATCCTGCGCGTTTACGCATCAAATTAATTTAGCACACTTTTTTCAGATTTCGTTATTCACAGACATGCAAAAATGTCTTTATAAATCTATAGACTTCTCTATTTGCCGTCTGCTATGAAGATAGAGTTATGAACGATAAACCCATGGAAATATTCAGTTTCATGATCTCCATAAGTGTAATTTAATCTGTTGAGATACGAATATCAGTCTGCCATTCTCGCATACCAGGGTTCCCCCGGGTAGTTAAATCTCTGACTTTTGACGAACTTCTGAATGATAAAAAGGCTGTCTGTCAGTATCTGCTGAATACCCCATAAGCATATTTCCATCGTGTGTCAACCTGAAATAATGTACACGCATTAAAATCATAATAACGGACCCCGTGATCTTACAGTTCACAGATACCGAGATTGACAAAGGCTATAAAATGATCCGCTGTGAAAATTAATAATTTTTTTATGAATAAAATCGGGTATGGGGAGGGATGACATAGTTTTAGTATCATTACGCACCATAACCATTCCATCGCAAAAAAAAGAAATAGATATTAAATTTTCCTACTGAGTTTGATAAAAATTATCTAAAATGTTTTCTATCTAGATAGTGTTAGTAACTTCATTTGCGTTTTTATGGTTATAATTCATTAAACTGTAAATAACTTTCCATATTAAATGCAATGTGTTCATACTCCTGTCACACATAGCCGGGCCAGTCCTTTCCTCAATTTAAAACTGTCTTCAAACTGAGACAAAAAGGGTAAGATTTTTCAAGAAAGATTTTACCATCAAAATTTGGGTCTACTTTAAAGTACATAAAAATGCAGTGATGTGTCTGTGTTACTACTGCTACTAAAATGTAGTTTTTACTTCACCAAAATAACTAAACAAACAAATAAATAAATTAATTACATTTCTCTTCTGCTTCTATCAAATGTCACAAATACATCCACAAGGTAATTTTAACCAAACCTAGCCCGGCTCCGTAGCGTTTACCTTGTCAAAATTAGTGTCCCAAAACCTGTCTGCCGTTATTTGCCCTTAATTAGTTCCATAACCTGTCTGCAATGTTAGGACTTATTTAAGGTATAAAATAGTAAACAATTGTATCTTCTATAAAAAATTTTAGCAATCTGCGAGCTGTAAAATATACCCGACCCATTTTAGAAAAGGATCACTAGCCTTATTTTCCTAAATGACCTATAAACCACAAAAGAACACCAAAAAAAAGTAGATATTTGTATTTTCCCTAATTCAGGATTTAATGTCTGACATGTCTACACCATGGAATATCTTCCAACTGACAAAGTTCTAAATTGTGGGTAAGAATACATTGTAAAATATGTTATTTACATTTCTTTAAAAGCTAAAAGCACAAAAAAAAAAAAACCTCCTTGAAATGCAAACCAAAATGTCGGATAGTCAATAATAAATAAAAAAAAGGCCCTGTCTTATATAAAACATGAAAATGCCACTTTTACTGGGGAAAAATGGAGGATTATTTCTTTCCGCCATTATCTGGCTGCTTGATCACCTATATTTAGGACTACTGTACTTTAAAATGCAAAAAAATTCTCTCATGTACATTTTGATGAAATATGTGACAGTGACATGACAGGTTTATTTTTTACTTCAAAAAATAATTTTATACTTTCCTTATTCTTTGTGACGTACAAGTTCCGATCGATATTTTCTAACTTAATGTTTTAATTTTATCCAAATGTTGAAAATATGTGTTTGCTAAAATAAAGATTTTGAATTTTCAGTCTCGCGGTCAGTATAATATTTTTGCAAGGACCTTTTTTTTTAATCTAAAACGATTTTTATTTGATGTTTTTTTTTCTTCGTGTTTTATAGACAAGTAAAATAATCGTCATAACCGCTAATCTTTTTGTGTTAAATTTTTTTAAACAGCACCATATTCAAGTCCGTTAACTTTTCGCATCAATTAAAAAGCTTTACTTTATTTTTAAAAAACTACTTGGAAATATTTAACTGTAGCTGCTAACATTCATGGCTAAAAACTTAAGCTATAGCAATGCTTTTATGACATGATCAAGTGTATTATTAGTCTCCCTTGGATTTACAACCCGAGAGCACGAGCACGGAGGTAGTATCTCCAACTCCTTGCCTGGAGGTATACGTTCACTGTGGCAACACTTATGATATTGTTTGATAACGAGCAAATGTACATACATTAAAACTTTTCAAATTATTTCGATTTTTAAAAACATTTTAAAATGATCGCAATGAACGCATGTCCCTGTGGCCTTCTGGCCTTCGCTAAAACGACAATCTTTGGATCTATTACATGGTACTATGAAAACACATGTTTATTTCAGGCCATTGTGAAAACACATAATTTATGGTTTGATTTATTTCAGATCATTATGAAAACACGTATTTATTTTTTATGTTTTTAAAACATGTTAAATAAAAGATTATCAGCCGAGTACGAGATCTTTCTGCATGTGACCCATGAGCGCGGAGCGCCTGAGGTGTTTAATGAAGTTTGTCGGCAGGTCTTTCTTACACTTAAAGGCCGTCGATGTCGGTAATCTGCGCCCTCGTGAAATTATTACTTTTTGTTATTTTTGGGGTTAACGTCATTTTCAACAGTTTTTTCAGTTATGTAACGAGGGCAGTTAGCCTTATCATGTCCCAGTAAAAACCTTCTCAGCTTTAAACGTCAACTTCAAACAGTTTAATCTGAGCGGGAGTACGAATGATTTCAGACACAATGTATTCTATCGAATCGTCACGGAGAACATACGCGCTGTCCAGGGATCCAACTCACGACCCACGATCCGTAGATCTGAGCTCCCCCTGCTGAGCTAAGCGTCGGACTGTGAAACTGTTACCCAGACGTTCAAACCGTCAAATCTTGTATAAATAACGTTAAAACACGGTTTTGCTATAAGCTATTCCTTAAAAAAAAATTTCTTTCGTCCGTACTGAAAAATTATTACCTTGTGCATTTTGTGTTTGTGTTTGTATGCGTGTTGGGGGGGGCGGGGCGGCAAGCATAACTTTTCATGTCCTAAAATGATATATCTGGTTTGTTTTATTTATAATCGCTGAAATGTAGGACCGAACGACAGCCCTCAACTTCATCTTATGAGCCGCAACATGAGAAAACCAACATGGTGGCTTTGCGCCCAGTATGATCCAGACCAGCTTGCGCATCCACGCATTCTGGTCAGGATCCACTTTGTTCGCTTTCAAAGCATATTGCAATTAAGAAACCGTTAGCGAACAGCATGGATCCTGACCAGACTGCGAGGATGCACAGACTGGTCTGGTCCATGCGGGTCGAAAAGTAAAAATGTTGGTTTTCTCATGGCGCAGCTCAATTGTTTTTATGCCTCAAATAGTCACCCCCAGATTAAAAGAGATTGCACTATTTCAATTACACATCGAAAACAATTGTACTTAATAAAATCTAAAAGTATCCAAATCTCATAGATTAACCTAAATGAAATTTAAGATATTATGCAGTGTAACATTCAGCTTCAGTATTTCACCCTGGAACCAATTCAATATACATTAATTCTGTACTGGAGTTGCCAATAAATTCGAAATAATTATGTAATATTGTATACATCCCTAATCATGGTAGTTAAAATGAAAGGAATGATTTCTAGTTTGATTTTTTTGTTGTTGTTGTTCTTTACAAGATCAAATTTTACAGACCTACTGGGAATAATTTACTAACAATGACCTCTGTTTTCAGAATAAATTTGTGATGAAACTGCGCATGTCTCTAACTGCACGTGAACAGGTCTGGCTAGTGAATTTAGAATAGCGGTTTACGTGCACATATAGGCCTTCCCTCGAGATATATATTGTTCATGCAAGTCTTTCCGAAATATATAGACCCTAGGTAAACAAAGGAGTGGGTGTGTTAATTTATTTCGTAGTGACAGATATAATTTTTGATATAATACTTCGAAACAATATTACGTATACATCAAAACTGCTTACACTTAAGTCTTGAAATAGCGTTACTTTGACAGTATAATATGACGCTTAGATTACCCAATTACAGTATTGAACGAATGAATTAATTAATGTCTGTGTCGCCCAATTCATTCGTAAAGAAATTTGCTTATACGAAATGAAACTTTTTATCGGTACTGTAGTTGCTTTTTTCTTCCTTGCAACTTTTTTTTCTCGTTTAATTCCAATGGCATTCATGAAAAATTTTTACACGATAATTTTTTTCTTCGACTTTAAATTTTAAACCTTGTAACATCAATGTTTTATGTCGATTACTAATGAAATGATATTTAAATGAATTTGATTGATTGATGGAATGAATGAATGAATGAATGAATGAATGAATTGTTTTCCGGCTATAAATTCTGAATTTTTCATATCGATATTTCAAATTAGTCAGTTTGAAATGTTCTTCATTCACTTTTATTTCGTTATACAGCAATTCGTAAGATCTACATTTTCATTGAAATACGAAGAAACTTGTGTTTCGGATGCACAAAAATATGTTAATGATGTTTCTTAAAAAAAAAAAAAGAATTTAAGCGCACTATTCATATTTTTCTAATTCAGTTTAAATTTAAAATTAAAAGATAATTATAAATCAAATATGTACTTACCCTATTGTCCAAGTCTCCCTTTTAGAATTAATGACAGAGTATATTCTCGAGTGCCTCACTTCGACAGGATGTTTTCGCCGCGGGGTAGATAAACACCAATGCGGTCCCGCTGATTGGACGATTCAGTTAGCGGCGCATGGGACTTTGCCCTTTTTTAATTTAATGTGTATGATTTTAATGTAAATTAATTTTTGAAACTGTTTGAGACGGATTAATCATTTTTAAAGCCTATGTAACATTTGATTAAAAGTATTTAACATGTTATTTATCATGAACAATATCAGTACCACGGAAACAAAATAATCTTGGAACAACATAAAACCTCTGCGGAATTACTTGGGAAAAAAAAAACATCAAAGATATGAACACAAATTTCCACTTAAGATTTTATAAGTAAATGCTGAATGACTTTGTTACCTAATAATCAAAATACTATATCATCAAAAATGGTAAACAGACGATATTTTATCAAATGAATGAAGGACAGCGTGTTTGTTCGAATCTTTGGAGTTGACAATTATCATAATTATTTTTCATTGTATGCAAGAGTTTGTAAAAGTGCGACAACAGAATGGATTAATACATGCATTTGAATTTTTTAAAAATAGGGGTGGATTAAATCGATATTAACACAAGTGGCAAAAAAATTCGGACACGCGCAAGAAGAAATGATGGATTTTTTTCATGTCTTTGAAAAATTTGTATTATACATCTATTTCCGTCAATATCAGCGTTCATTTAACTTATACAAGTTGAAAGAATGTAAAACGTTTGGCCTTTGAAATGACCGAAGATACATTTTTACAACATGTCTGCGATTGGATTGATTAAAAATTATTTTCCATCGTAAGCGCTCTCTCGTATGTAAGATCCGTTTAATGTAAAAGAAAATGAGAAATTATAAAACCTTCTTAATTGCTTGTAATGAAAATTATCAAGAAAATCAAATTTATGCAGAATTTTTTGAAAAGTGCAAGAAAGGATGGGGGACACGAAATCATTGATTTTGAATTTGTGATGGGCCGTGAATGTTTTTTTTTATTTTAATTTGGAAATGCGCAAAAGAAAGACTGAATATTCCATGTCTTTGGCTTCCATTTGAAAGAGTCACGAATGTTTTTACTACAGAAAATCCATCTTTTTCTATCAATTTTAGGGCTGGGCTCCAGATTTGGGTAAAATGATCGGGGTTTTTTTTCCCCTTTTTTTTAATGAAACCTGGCCATTAATCAACATTAGAACAGCAGTTTTAGCCGGGAGTCAATCCGGGTTGCCTCGGCAAAAAAAAAATAAAAAATAACTTCTACCATCTGACCAATACAGCATGGGGGAATTTGTAGAGGAACAGAACAAACAGAACATATAATTTATTTCAACTTGTACATACGTACATCGTTGTACGTAACTAGTATACCACAATAACATTTAATAGTCACGTAAACTGATATATGTACTATTTAGTTGATAAATAACCAATATCAATCAAGTTTCCCCATTACATAAATGTCAGAAAAAAAAAAAATAGTCTAACTGAAACAGTTAGTCGTTTCATCAGCGATTTATGAGGAAAAACTTTATAACGTCGGGTACTTATTTATCCTTACATTTATATACATGTACAAAATTCATAAAAGTGGTATTATCCATTTTTAAAGCATTAAACCCGTACTGCATTGTAGAGGCCTAATCCACTACTATATAGTGTCCCCCCAATCTAATTTAACAACTCCCATCTTATCTGTTTTCTTATCAGCGATTAGTAACAGTAGTTGATTTGAGGCAATTAGCAAAGGAAGGGGTCCCAGCTAGACCGTGAAGACGTGTGTAGTAGAGTTGAAAAAAATTAATTTTCCTTCGATGAATGTTGATTTTTATTATTATTATTTTTTGTTGTTGTTGAAAAACTACGGTTTTTTAATCTGAGAAAATGTTACTCACAAAATTCTGCAAGCATTAAAACAAAATTTTTAGATGAGTAAATGTTTCTTTTTATAAGATTTTGAATTAGTGCACGTCTCCAAACAGAACTCGAAAAAATAAAAACTTGATTTTTTCCCTAAAAACCATTAATGAAAATTTTTAACGCATTCCTAAATAGGTTTCTTATTATTTTTTATGATGTTTAATCAACAAATATTTTTTTTTTCACAAAAATGCACAAATTTGTATTACGTGTTTTTAAATAAAATTCAGTTTCCCCCTTTTTACTAATTTTATACAATACATTTGTAAGGTAGACTGACTGACCTTAGTTTATTACAACGTCATCACCCCCAACTGTACCAATGAAACAGAAATCACTTGGCCCACTAGGTCTTTAACGCCGGACCCCTTTAAATAAATATTTATACACACGTAATTAAGGGAAATTTTGAAATGCATGCTTAAATTCTTTGTTTTAAATTTGTTGAAATTATTTAATCATTTGAACTGAATGTACAATGAAGAAAGTTTGGGAAATTATTTACCAGACGGGAATTTCGGTATTCTTTACCGCTGCTGGAAAAAATCCATCTTACACCCTGGGGACTCTCGTGCTGTAAATGACTTTCCCACGAACTATATAATATATATAAATATCGGTTACCGTGGGCCCCGGGTTAAGGCGTCCGCATCGGGGTAGGGAGGCGAAGGTTCGAGCCCCATGGGAGCGTTCGTCGGTAGAATGTTTGTAATGGACTCGTTCCGAAAAGGCCGTTTCGTGAGCCGCAAGCTAGTTAAATGGTTTTCCGACTTTTTTCCGCCTTTCGCCTGCATAGTAGTAATTTTGGAGGCAATTGGTACGCACAATAAGGTGTCCCATCAGCCAAATTGCTGCCCTTTTAATAAACAAGAACTTTACCTTTACCTTTTTATATGTAGAAGATTTATGTAGTAATTTATATTATATTTTTGGACTTGGTTTCCCGTATTTTATTTAAATACGCTGCTAAAAGAAATAGTTCTAAAAAGAAAGCCGTCGATAGCTTTTATTATTATTCTTTTTAATTCTAAATATGATATCTGCAAGAAAGAGATTATATCACTGGTTTTAGGTGCAGATATCCGGCCCTCGGTAATATTTACGCGGAAACTCGGCAAGCCTCGGCCGGAAAAATTTCCCTCTGCACCAACAACCAGTGAAAGAATCGCATTAAAACCATGTCTTTTTTTTTTTTTATTTGGTAAGATCAGCAAATGTTGTTTTATTTGCACTAAAAGAACTGCAGTTTAAAATTTAAACCATCTTTATTAATCAATGTCTTTGATTTTTTTCTTTTTTCTTTTGATATGGTAAGCCAATGTTTTTATACTATAAGTAAATCATAAAAGCAGACTGATAAATCTTTTTTTTTTGTTTTTTAATTAATATCAACATTGAGTGTAAAAACTTGGGAAAACAGGATTAATCCGTGTCCCTTTGATTTTATATATTAATGTGATCCGCGAATGTGCTTTTATTTAAAAAATAACTTATAGCAAAATAGTGTTTAACACTATTCATGCAGGGTGGGCGTTTATACGTCAGCGTAATGATTTTTTTTACGACGTATTATCGCCCGAATTATAAACATGTTAAAACTAGGTTTTGTTATAAATTATTTGATTCTAATATCCCCTTAATCTAAAACAGTGATACAATATAGTAGCGCTTTTTCTTGGGCGCAACCTAAACATTGAAGTTACCCCACGTTAACATGACGTCATTGTAGCGTAAAGTGTTTCAACAAGAAAAGTACATTAGAATTCAATATAAAAATAAGGGATGATTAATTCATAATTTCTATATTTAAAACACTAATTTCAAAAAGGTTTGGTAACTTGGAAGTAGAAAAGATGATTAATCCAGTCTTTATGATTTTAAAATAAATCGAAACGTTTCATCCGGTTTGCTTTTGTGTTTTTCAATAATGCAACTGGATGGGTTAAACCATCTTTTTTATCGATATCAACAATGTGTGTACAATTATGGAAACATGATAGAAAAAAGATGAATTAATCTTTGGTTTGATTTTACTTGTGAGACGTTTCACAAACATAAAATTGGAATGGATTAATCCATCTTTTTCTGACAATATTTGCATTTGTTTTTACAAGTTGAAATGGACAGATCGATATATGCCTTTGTTTTTTAAAATTTTAGACGGGCCCTTTCAAAATCTTTCCACTACACAAAATAAGATGGATTAATCCATCCTTTTCTATAATCAATGTTAGCACTGCTTATAGAAGTATTGATTTTCACATAATAAAATGAACCCCAAAGGATTAATCCATGTTTTTGGTTTAACATTTTAGATAAACCGACATTGCGTATTTTCACAGTCATTTAAAAAGTCCCAAAAGAAAGATGGATTAATCCATGTATTATATTAAACATGAAGTGGGCTGATAATATATTTGTTCAAACTAAAATAGATAGAGTCGAACAAAATTTTTTTCACCAAATAAAATGGGGGTGGATTAATCCCTCTTTTTTATAATTAATGTTACCCTGTTTTAAATAGAAATATTGGTTTCCTTAAAGACTGAATGCATGGATTAATGCATGTTTTTATTTTACTTTTAGATTAACCGACAGTGTGTATTTCACAATGACATTGTAATAACAGTCAAGATGAAAGGATGGATTAATCCATTTTATATTACACATGAAGTGGATTGATCATGTATTTGTTTTAAACTAAAAAAGAGATAGAGTTGGGAACAATATTTTTCCACAAAAATAAAATATGGATGGATTAATCCATCTTTTTCTATATTAATGCTGGCACTGTTCGGTAGAAGTATTGATTTTTTTATAAAGTCAATGCATGGATTAATCCTGTTTTTGGTTTTACATTTTAGATAAACCTACAGTGTGCATTTCACAGTCATAATGGCATTGCAATAACAACTAAATGAAAGGATGGATTATCCATCTTTTTCTATAATTAATGCTGGCACTGTCGGGAGAAGTATTGATTTTCTTATAAAGTCAAAGCATGGATTAATCCATGTTTTTGGTTTTACATTTTGATAAACCTACAGTGTCATTTCACAGTCAGTAATGGCATTGTAATAACAATCCAAGATGAAAGGATGGATTAATCCATCTTTTATATTCACTTGAAGTGGACTGATCATGTATTTGATCAAACTAAAATGAATAAAGTTGGAACAATTCTTGATTTCAGTCGATTGCGTTGCTTATTAAGTTTTGCTGATTGTATGATGGATTAATCCATGTTTAAGATTGTATTGGTTTCTATATTTGTAGAAATTATTTGGAAATGACTGGGACTGAATGATGGATTAATCCATGCACTGTTTCCTGAAATCTACGATAAATATTGGGGTTTTATTGTAAAGCATTATCAGCAATGGGTGTTATATTTGCAGATGGATTTAAACCATGTTTATATAATGCACATGGAATAAATTGAAATTTAAAAGCTTACGTATTTTATTCGTTTGTTTGTCAATGCATGGATTAATCCATGTCATAAACCTTTGCATTTATTTAAAATTCGACCATTTCCTAAATAGTCCTCCTTATTTAGTCAAAATAAGGGCACCCAAAAGGCGTATACTAACCCCCAAAAAGGATTATTTTGTCAAATCCCTTTTTATAAAATTTATCATTATATGATTAAAATGTAACTTTTTGTTGATCTTTGAAGCAATCGTCTACTGTATTTTTCCGTTGCAGTTTCTTTTTGTTGCGGGCCTACTTTGCTACTTTGCTATGCATGGCTCTCTGGATGTGTTTGGGGTGCTCTGTGCTTCCGGGAAATCTCCCTTACCTTTTATTATTGTAACAAACTATAAGATAATTAAAGACAATCGGCAAATGTAAAGAGAAATGGTAAAACTGGGTGAAAGCGTTTATCTTATTGTCCAATAACATATGTAACTACTTTTGATTTTATGTTATCATCATGTATTTGCAGGTAAGTGACAACAGGCATTTACAGTTTGGTGAATTGACAATATTTTTTTCAGCTCATCTGCTTTTAATGGTTTCTGTGTCTGCATTGTGTTTGAGGGTCTCAAACAGTTTTTCTTACATATGCTATACAGACATGTAGGTGTGTCTATGTGCTTAAAAGTATCCGTTTTCATTTCATGTTTTCGTGTCATTTCACATCAGTATTAATAATATCTGTCATGTGTTTACGAATCGGATAGAAATATCCGTCCCTCTGCCACCTGCGCATGGGCGGTAATTCGGCAAGCCTCATTACCGCCCATGCGCAGGTGGCCGAAGGACGGATATTTCTATCCGATTCGTAAACACATGACTGATATTTTTCTTGCATATCGTATACATGTTAGCATTTTATTCTGGCAGATTATTTTTCTTGTATATCGATTTTTCAGATAACAGGGAGAAATACTTCTTTATAGCACCCCTTTCTTATGGTAGGCGCGGGAAATTAAAATCCGTAACAGAAGTGACGTCATGATGTTTTGCATTACGCACCATAACAAAGTTCCACTTTAGTTTCATCGTTTGTAGCATAACGTTATGTTCTTACGGTAAACTAACGTATTTTGAATCGAGAAATATACTATATGGAACGGAGAAAAACTATCAAGGTATCTGCTTTTTTCGTATTTTTGCATAAACAGTATATTATCAGTGCATGAACCACTAGTTGTCATTAACAGCACGAGAGTCATCTGGCATGGGGGGGGTGCCAGATGGGTTTTGCCGGCATGGGTAAAATCACCGGAAATGCCAGTCCGGTGTGCAAGAAAATTGAAATCGTGATGTTTATTTCCTACGCAAAGTCACCAGTTATTCGCTTACTTTGAAAGTTTGACATATAGGAGACTGAGCTCTTAATCGTTCTCTAAAACGTTCGCAATTTGGATATTACAAGTAATAAGAAAAATAAGCTGCCATGTTATGTTAAGATTTGTTGTGATTAAGAAATACTTCCTACCTCAGGATATTTTAAAAACAGCGAATTGTCAAACTTTACTAGGTAGATTTATTAAGCACAAATAAGTAAATATATGTTTAAGAAGTGATATCATCACATCACAGACAGATTTATATGAAGCGAAATGGGAGTAAGCAGGGGATTTATTCTGAAGCCCATGTCTAGGTTTCGTCTCCCAGACAGATTTATACCAAACGAAATGGGAGTAAACAGGGGATTTATTCTAAAACTCGTGCCTAGCTTTTGTCTCCGAGAAAACAAATGTCAATGATTTATAACGTCTCAAATCTTTTTCATCAATAAGTGTGATTTTGTAATATATCTGTAGACAAATGTGATTTCTAAGATACTTGTAAAGATTGAAGTAAACGGTCTATTTTGATATTTAATTTTCTCTTTGTTGCTCTAGATTTACAAATACAAATCAACATTATGGAAAAACAATGATTAATAGAGAGAACTTTTTAATCATTTTTTTAATATCTCTTACATTCATACGCTCTCTTTTCAGTGTGATACAAGGGACCACACTTCTGAAGTGGGTGGCATCGGATCACTTGGTTTTAAATTGGTTCGGCATGCTGCTTTGGTGTAGAATTCTTTCATTTGAAGAATAAAATCTTTAAGAAGATCCTATGGAGTATAGGACGTAACTAAGAAAGAGAAGAGCAGACTCGGCTTGATTGAGATTGTTCAGGGGAGGTAATGAAACGTCCAATAGCCATCAAACAAGCTCATGGAAAGTCGGTGGTTCCACATAAAAATCTATCTTTTTTCATAACTATTCTATTCATAGCGTTTTGATTACAAAATCAATTCAGGTCATGTTTTGCTTAGATATGCTGCAGGGATAATAACACTTACTAATTTCTTACTTACAGATTTCAACAATCGTCTCCTTTGATGCTTGCTGTTTATATGATTGAATTAATTTTGTTATGTTTTCACAAGCTTGCCAATAAGACTGCATAACAGATTGAATATAATTGTGTTCCGCAATTCGTGCAACATTTATGTCAAAATTATAACAATCATACACACAACAGTTTTGTCCATAAAGGGCTCGAACAAATCTTACAGTACAATCAGTACTATCTCTCCATATAATGCTTGACGGAACAAAAACCTTCTCGCCATGCAAAGATTTAACAAAACAGAAATTCTTGTATAATTAACAACATCTCCCAATAAAAGGCTTGATAAAAGAAATACCAATATGATAAACAACTACCACCAATAGAAGGCTTCAATGTTGTTGTTTTTTCAAAACAAGTATACTGTACAATAAACAACAGTAACAGTAAAATGCTTCCAACATCTTGTTTGTATAAAACAGGGGGTTAGGGACGTGTTGCACATGTCCTTTTTATTACCGCTCATTCAGGGCATTTCCGACCGTTGCTACTGCGCAACCTTAAGCGTATAGTTGCAGGTTTCTCCTTTGAGGTGAAAAATGCGGACGGTATGCGGATGGTATCAATCAAAATAAACAAGGTGTGCACGCGTTTTAGTTGTTAAAAGCGAAATGTGATTTTCATTGAAGGTTCCATGTGCACCGCCGTATGAATACATCCTGCGGATGTCTCTAAATTATATTCTAGTACTTATAACATGTGTAAATGTTGAGTTCTGCTCAACCCGGGGCTAGAGGGTGTGGACGGTAGCATGCATTTCCGCTATCGTCAATGAACAGGCTCAATCAAACCGAGCCTGCAACATTTTCGTTTATGTCGTGTTGGGCGACCTGTGGTTTTCCACTTTTTCATTCTATCTAAAGGAAAGGCAAATGCAATGAAAACACGGATGCATGTTTACATGTGTAAAGAAAATGCAGTGAAGAGAAAACTCGATAATTCAATTTTATATAAACTATTACAGCCAGTTATTATAATAATCATAAAGGTCATACAGGTGAAAGTGATCTTACCTCTATACTGATATAAAATATTTGCTAAAAATGGTAACGATTTTATCGTAAACGTTGCAGCCATTGTTTTATTTGAATACAACATGACGGAGAAAGCCAAATTGTTATGTTTCATCAATATGATTATGACTGTAACTGTTTATTTCTATGCAAGATGTATGCATATTATAGTGTAAGTTTATTTTCACTGTTGTTATATCTGTAGGAAATCATATTTAACAATAAAGGCTGTTAAAGATTAAGGCCTGGTCTAGAAAATTTTTAGACCTAAATTGTTGCCACATATAACATTGAAAAATATGTTGCTAAACAAACTCTCAAATATGAAAAGTTTGAAAAGTCGTGGGAAAAGTTTAGAAACTTAGTTCTGTAGAAATATCTCAATAAGAGAACAACATACATACTATATAAAAAGTTTGATGTAACTTTATCTAAAGTTACAAACTTATTTTTTAATAACCATTCGGCCTTTAACTCCTACCCATCACCACTACAATGGGGTCCTCCACCAGCATCTTCAATCCTTTCTTTTTTTTTGTTTTAACACCTTACAGTAAGAAGGAAACCTTAGTAGTTTGCACCGAAAACCTTTTATAAGTTTTTTTGTAGACTTATAGGTACAAAAGCATACTGACTTGGTTGTATTCCTGTGGGTTTTTTTAATTTAATAGATTTCAAAATCAGACTGGAGAAATACATTTGTTTACATATTTTTTTTCTTCAACATACATATTATGTTATAAGTAGAACTTATATAATTACAAAAGTTTCAAATATTCCTTAGGAATGCAGAGGTTTTCTAGTATTTTGCACCTTTGTTAGATAAGGATCCTATTGTTCATAATTAAATATATACAGCAGGGTATAAGAAATTCAAACAAGACACTACATCCATACCAAATGGTTTCTGTACAAAAACTTGTTACAGTATTTCTTACTCAGTACAAAAAAGGGCTAATTTGTGTTTGAAAATAGGTTATGTAGATAATGGAATTCATATCTTTGGTAAATAGTGTCATTTAGTAAAAAAAATTACCAGTTCTTTTTGAACGCAGAAACAAAAGGTTAGATTTTGTAAAAATGAGTCTAAATCTGAGTAATCAATTTAAATATCTTAGAAATAAGCATGGATACCCATAATTTTCATGGTTTCTTTCTGTTGTATATGACTTCTACAACGGAAAGGGAAAAAAGGTCGTCCGTTGAAAGAAAACATATGATAAAAATGAGCAATTTTGTTATATTCTTAGTATGTCTTTGAAACTTTCTCGGAAATACTGAAGATTTTTTTTCTGTGAAGTTTAGAAGTTATATTTTGTTGTTGCTTTGAATTTAACGTCACACCGACATAACTATAGGTTCAGACGTACAGAAATGTTTTTGGAGATTTTCCTATATATTTTCTAGAAATATAGAAAATATCATGCTGTTTCAGAAAATAGATAGAAAATTAAATGTCACCATCATACTTTTTATGCATTCCAAATTAAATAGATCTATCTCTCTTTGTCAAAGTAGTATCTAACAAAACCACAAACAACTATTTAGGTAAAAACAATCTCAATGTGTAGGTTAGTAATGCTCTTCTGTTTCAGTACAATAAAACGAAAATCTCATGTTAACTGCTAGTTTCTCCACTATTACAACATTAATGCACTTCTCAAACAAAAACTGTTTCGACAAATATAAAAATGCATTTGTGAAATGTTGCAGGCATTCTCCGTATTTTATTTAAAAATAACAGAAGTTAAGGTAGTTCTGCACGTTCGGATCGAATTTCTTTCTAATTTGATAAAACTCATATTTTTCTAAAACTTAAGAACATACTAAGAAAATTCAGCAAATAAAAATGATAGGGTCGTGTGCTTGATGTTTTTGCTATACAGATTTGAAAACTTTGGACCTCATGCAATTATTCATAATGGGAGTCTATGGGAAAAATCATAACTTTCATAACATTTTCGCGAATAGAAATTGTTCTACAATGTAGATTTTAATGAAACTTCTCACAGTTGTAAATAAACATATGGCCTATAATGTGGTGAAATAAAATGTATATGTCCATGTGCTTATTTTTGTAATATTTGACCATGATTAAAGTGAATCGTACATTTCACGCTAATTTTAAGACATTATTTTGATTTATTTAACGTGTTAGATGTTTAAATATCATATTTCAACTTTAGAAAGATAGTAACAGTTCCATTGTAATAAATTTACTCACAGGTTGCCATTAATTCATAAAATGATTTCCATTTCCGTTCGCTGAATTCAGGCTTTATTCTACTTTTTCCGGATAAATGACGTTACGCCATCACTTCCGGTTTATCAAACGTGCGGAACTACCTAAATATGGTCAACTACTTTTTTGATTCCATTCTAATCTTTTTCAGTATTACATATTGTTAACTAAAACTATAATATTAAGTAAATTTTGATCATTTTTATCATGTAGCCATGATAGTGCATTTCTTCCCGAAAGGATAAATATATAATATATTAATATGGTGATTTTAGTAAATTTGAAATATGTTTCCCTGAACAGACATGGAGTTTCTTGGGTGAAGAAAAAACTTAGATATAAACATACTTAGTACAGACTGAAGTTGTCAAATTGGATGTGAAACGTATCTTTATAATTGTTGATGATTATGTTTGTTTACCGTAGCCTGATATTATTGAAATAAAAATATGTCTGCTGTGCATCATTATATCATAGCCGCCGTGTTTATTCGATATAAATATGTCTGAAACAACTTGGCCGATTGTCAACAAAAACCATTGGTAGCTTTATTTGCAGATAAAATAATTATGTTATTATTATTATACCAGATTTATATAGCGCCCTTTTCATGATAAACACGTTCAAAGGCGCTTTACAGCAACTGCAGCCACACAGGGCGCGAAATCATCCTCTACTAGTACAGACACAGAGCGATCTGACCAGAGGGACAGAGTGAGACAAAGCCCCCACAGAGAGATCAGAAATCAGATACAGGCTTGTCCGGCTAACTTAGCCTAGCTCGTTGCGAATAGACAGCCTGGTTCTTTAACGTGCCCAGTGTATAGCACTGATACACGCAAGGATTGCCTGGATTCCTGACCAGTACACCTCTAGCTGGGTGGGAAACACTGAAAAGCGTTTCTGAAAATTCCCGAGTAGCTGCCGGGGATCGAACCCCGACCTCAGGATTGGAAGGCCAGTGTGCAAACCACTGAGCTATCCGTCCACCACATCAATAATAACGTAGTAGGAAACAATTAATTGAAAGAAAATCGTTGATATTGATGTTACTCAGCGCCTTTGAACGTGTTTATCATGAAAAGGGCGCTATAAAAATCTGGTATAATAATAAGATAAATGTTGCTTCTTTTCTAAACATTCTACGCATGTTCATTTAAACTTTGAAATTTCGGTTAGCTGATTTATATTTGAAAATTTGTCATTCATTGAAAAAGTTAAAAAATATATTTAGATTTTATTCAAATAAAGCAGCAAAATTTTAATATAATATTGACTAAATTCAAAAGACGTAAAGTTTTAAATCGCAAGCAAAGGTCTGTCTTTAAAAAAATCTGCTTCAGAAGCAATATACTCCAGAAAAAATCTTATAAAAATATATTGTTTTATTTTCTGAATATTTGGCTACTTTCATCTTTAAAATATATTTAGATAGATAGAAACATGAAGCTGGCTGTTAAACCCAGTAGCTTTAAAAGTTATATTGTCTACCATTTGCTTGAAAAGTAATGGTATGTCCGTCAATCTAGGCTGGCATCAGTCGTTAGAGTCCTTTAAAATAGACATCTCTGTCATAAATTCCTCTTAAATAGCAGTTTCTGAAAAAATACAATATCTCTTATCTCTGACTCTAACGTGTTGAGATGAGCCCAGAGAGAAAATTGTTTTCTTGAAAAATGTCAGTGACAGTATGCATTATTACAGATTTCTTAATCTCAACAGACTTTATAAGTCTAAAGTGAGCCTTAACACTTCTTATACAACATATGCTCGTCTTCTTTCCCATGTATTACCATTATGGGTTGATAAACCTATCGTTCCAAGTGGTAATTGGAGTTAAATGTCATAAATATCTCGCAATTTTCTCTTCGTTTAGACCTTCTGACACTCCAATACTAAAGCAGACAACAGATAAGCAGATACGATAATTTTCAAAATAAGATGTTGAGATAATGTAAATATATATCAAGTGCTCCTCATTTATATCCGTATAAGCCGAGTAAAAACTTGTAGTTAAGGTAGTTCTGCAAGTTCAGATCGATTTTTTTTTCTACAATGTAGAATTTGATAAAACCCTTATTTTTCAAAACTTCGGAATATTCTTAGAAAATTCAGCAAATAAAAAAGATAGGGTCGTGTGCTTGATTTTTTGCTAGACTGATCTGAAAAATTTGGACCTCACGCAATTTTGCATAATGGGAGTCTATGGGACAATCACAAATTTCATAACATTTTCGCGAATAAAATTTTTCTACAATGTAGATTTTAATGAAACTTCTCACCGTCGTAAATAAACATAATGATGGTCTATAATGTGATGAAATAAAATGTATAGGTCCGTGTGCTTATTTTTGAGATATTTGACTATGATTAAAGTGAACCGCACATTTCAAGCTAATTTGCAGACATTATTTTGAATTATTTAACATATCAGATGTTTTAATATCATTTTTTAACTTAAAAAAATAGTAACAGTGCCATTGTAATAAATTTACTCGCGGGTTGCCATTAATTCATAAAATGATTTTCATTTCCGTACGCCGAATCCAGGCTTTATTCTACGTTTTCCGGATTAATGACATTACGCCATCACTTCCGGTTTATTAAACGTGTAGAACTACCTTAATTTATACCAAAGGCAGATTATTGATACTGAGGCATCCGACTGACGCGCCCTCAAAGCTTTTGCTTTTACTCTTTTGCTAACAACTCGTCTCTGTAGTATGTTATTTGTAAAACCTTACGTCATAAAATCAAGCGAATTTTAGGCTACGGAAGCGGAAAAATGGTGCCAATAGACCTCTTTTTAATGCAATGTTGCAAGTGCAAGATCAGTAACTTTCTGTACTAAACACGACTGCTGGTAAGCCTTGCTGAAAAAATCGATAATCTTGTAACTTTGATCGTTATCTTCCGTACATTTACGTCCATCTCCGAAATTTAGCGGGGGTCCATAAACCATGTTTTCAATAAAATCGATATTTATTGCCTTAAGCTATATCTAATTAATGGCTCAATGGACACTTGTTTTTACTGGTGGTAGAAAAACGTCAGTAAATATGTAGGCAAAAAGATCTTACTGAAGCCACGTTTTTTTCTGTCTCTCTCTCTCTCTTTCTTTCTTTTTTTTTTTTTTTTTTTTTTTTTTTTTTTTTTGCTATAACTAAAATAACTATAGATATTAAATTGTTAAAAAAAACACGTTATCTACCTCCTTCTTTTTCGTTATTTGTATAAAACGCATTCTATTCTATGAAAACTTAACTTGAATAATCCTTCTTTTCTCTTTATAAAGCACATGCATAAACTGTCTGCGTTGAAAAAAAAGATTTATCAGGTTCTAGCTTTTGCATACAATAAAATCAGTTTAATCATTTATTGGTTATACTGTTGGTTTAAACGCTTTCTTTTTCATGTTTTAATTAAAGTGTCCTAACTGTTATTAAAAAAAAAGCAAAAAAAGCAATATTTATATGCCGATAGATTTATTCGTTCCTTCCACATTTATTTCTATAACAATAAGCGTAGGTATGATTATGAGATGATGAAATCCAGATCGTGCGAAATAAAAAAAGAGAATCTTTTCATATATATCAGAAAATTGCTACTTTTTTTTCATAAGTTATGGAAACATATAAGAATAAGTTGCATTTAGAATTGAAAGGGATACCGGAGGTAAACTGCCTTATAATCATAATTCTTTTTTTGACATTTTAAGATAGTCAAGAAAAAAAACTCGTGTTTATATGTTCATCATATATTCACTTTTAAAGAAAGGTCATTTTTAGCCTAAATCTGGAAGCCAGTGCTTTAGATTTGACATAATTATGTCATTTACTCCTTTGCAGTAGGATTATGTTACTTCGCATTATATAAATTAACATGAGCATATTATTTAAGAATCTTTTGTTGTGGACGTTTTGGCCCAGGATGTTTTGGCCTAGGATGTTTTTGGCCAAGAAAATTGTTGAGGTAGGATGTTTTGGCCAAAAAAAATATGATCTGGATATTAATATGTTATCATATGTTACAAAACGTCCTACATTCCTTTCAACGAAACATGTTTATTGTGTACAGTGTCATAAAGGTGCAAAATACCCGCTATCAGTCCCCATCATAACAATTTATTACCCCCTAATATGGTTTCTAGATTATTTCCGCAAAAGGTAATAAAAGTAACAATCAATGGATCACTAATTAAGTAACAGTGCGTACGCAAAATTGTGTTTGATTTATTGTACCTGTTTGGAATATATAAATATTTCAACAATTTTGACAAAACAATAAATTGAAAATGAAAAATTATTAATTTATCAACTATGTTGTTTGAAAGGTGGATAATTTACACAACATCTTAAAATTCATCAGATACATAATTATACGCCCGATTCGGAAAGCAAGACAAAGAACTATAAAATACAGTTTTATATTACATTGTTATATTATATCATTTTATTCTCTTTGGTTTAAAATTGATAATTTAAATATATGTCTGCTATACACATTTTCATTTTCCGACCTCTCTAGAGTTGGAGATTCTAATGTACATGTGAACATGCTAATGATACTGTTCAAATATAATTATATATCCATGGGTGATATTTTGACGGTCTAAAGAAAACAAATAAAATAATCAAGGTGACACTTTCTTTTAAGAACACACAACTTCATCCTTGTGGGTGTTATATTTTCACTAAAAACCTGTGATTATCTATTGTTCCTTCTTTCAGCCGAAATATGTGATGATAAGACGTTACACGTGTTTTCAACAAATTTAAATCAGTCTATGAAAAAAGAACTAAAAACTGATAAATACTGATGATCTAAAACATTAATTGACTCTGACATAGACATTTATCTTTAGATCACAAACTGTACAGGTTAAAATTAAACGAGTCGTCTGCTTAGATATTACCTCTCGCATTCGGGAAACTTCGGAAATTTCCGAGCCGGTCCGAGTCTTAATTTTAAAAGTAATAGTGATTTTATAAAAAGCACAAAAGGTAAGCGAAATAATGAAAATATTAATTTTATTTATACACAGTTAAGTCGAGCACTAATTTTTCTTTGCAACATCACCGAAGCAAAAACGTTTTTATTTCCTAATTTTGAGCGATATATCAATAAAAATGACCCTAAATTTTGTCCAAAATTAGACTTTTACTATTGACTTCAATGGAAAATAAGGGTGGTAACATAAATGGTTCAAAAGGTAAGTGAAATAATAAACTTACAATTTTTAAAATTATATCACCATTTAGAGGAAAGATTAAATCAACGATTGCCGCCGAAGCAAATTCGTTATTTTAAACCATTTAAAAGATATAACGAATAAATCGAATTTATCCTTCTTTATTTTATGTGTCAAAAAATCGATAATACCGATTATTGGAAAAATTGAAAGTTCAATATGGTATCGTACGTTACATTCAACAGGTTTTTCTTATTTACAATTATTCTATATAATATACGAACCATAAAAACATTTAATTACATCTTAAAACAAATAAAAATCATACTATACTTAACCACCAGATTGATTCTAAACGCTGAAGATAGTTTATAATTAATCACTTACTTGTATATTCAGACTATGTTTTTATAACCATACCCTGAGTATATTAGACATCTGGATTTTTATGGCATTAAATTGGACAGGATTGTTTTCTGAAACAATTGATAAAATTCAGACTGAATATTAAAGTGAAATGTGCAACAGAAAAAAGATCGTATCCAGTGGCACAAACCTTGTAATATGTTACTGAGGTCATGAATTTCTCTAACATCAAGCACAAAGATAAAAAAGATACAGGAGTACTTCCCTGTATATTACTGTAATTTACTGTAAAAAACTGAAACAATATCCCCGATATTTTTATTTGTTATATTTTATTAAGCTTGTCGGAAACATAACTGAAAAGCTATTAAAGGGAGTAAGACTGAAACTACACTGACAGACGTCATCGATGAAAATACAACGTGCAGGAACCAAAGCTGTTTCGTGTGTCCTCCAAGCCAGAACTTGCTGTCTAGGCGACTCTCGCGGTATTGTTCTTTGATTGGTAATATTATTGTTGTTACGCAGGGTTTGTCCCAGAATAACTATGTTTTATTATCATTCAATGGCTTAATACTGGCCTGTGATGGATATTATTTTGTCGCAAAAGATGCAATTTCCAACGGAATTGACCATGATTATGAGACAGATATATTTCGGAATTGGTTCATTGTTTGCTGATAATTGGATCCCAGCCAAACCTGATGATACAACTATGAATTACTTAGCTGTTGCAACAGCAGTTTTTAATTTGTCAAAAGTACTTTTCTACAAATCGGTTTCCCTCCCGTCAATATACCGAAGTATGTTTAATAAGGATAACCTCAAAGAGTCTGGTGGAAGTCACATTTATCTCGGGGGCGAAAATTTGCTATCAAAATGCACGTAACATAGTATCCTATTTTCTGAAGTCATACTTTTGCTCCAAATAGCCCGGCTTGTAAATCCTAAAATGTGGTCGGACATTGCAAAATTTAGTAGGGTCTTAAGCTATTTTTAAATATTAGCAGATAATGTCTGGATATGAAAGAAATCAAATAAATCAAGCATGACAGCCAGTGCGAACTGTTTTTGACATCATCCTTCGAATTCGAATTTGAGTTATTTTGTCCGACCTTACTGTTTACTTTTAGCCTGCTAAATTTCTAAAATGGACTAGTCCATCATTCAATTGGGGCAATACCATTTATTATTCGAAGGAGTGTTCACTGAAAATTTACTGACTGGATAGCGAATGATCTTGGTCTCCACTGGTCTCAAATGCAGAATCACTTGCCGGCAGCGGGCCTAAGGTTAACTGCCAATATGAAGATAAAAACAAAAGACAGAGTCTGTTTAGCTATGCAAAGCTACTGTATTGTAGGGAATGTGAGAGAAAATGTTTCCGTGTCTAATTTATATGCAAAGAATTAAATCGTCTGAAACTAATTTTCATAAAATCGATGAAACGTAAACTTTCAAAATATAGGCAAAACAGTGACATTTAAAAGATGAATTTCGTGGTTTTTTTATTTTAAATTTCTTTTGGCACGTCATAACAAAGACATATTTCATGTATTGCACATTCACTGTTGAAGGTAAAGACCAAGGTTAAATCTACGTTATACGTCAACATATATTCATGTAAGACATTTCTGTATATTTCTGAATAGATATTTCAGTTGGTGCAAGTTAATGAACAGTGATGAGGCGTGGTGAATTCTACAACAATCCAAAACTTCAGCGGTGGGGAAATTTCATTTCTGTAATTACTGTACTGTCGATGGAATATAATTTGCAAAATTTGTCTTTGAGTTTGCCTGCAAAAGATCATAATGTTTTAGCAAGCTATAAGCTAAAATGTAATTACTGCTGACATTTGAGATGCAATAAAGTTAAAGCTTGTAGCACTGTGAAAATGTTGTTAAGGTGTTATTCTATATTCGGGACTGCAATATTAAAACACTATGTTTATCTCATTTTCGTTTTTAAAGTATAGTGTACACTTGTTTTCCAATAAATTATCTTAGGCTTATCAACGGTGATACTTGACATACTTAAAATAATTGTTCTATCATTGATATGTAATGGCCAATTAATTGAAAAAATGTGTCTATAATATCAGAATTCTGGATTTTTTCATTTTCATCTTATCCAATTACAGTCATTAGAAATTTAGTGCAGCTAGTATATGTCTGATAGCAGTTAATGCTGAGTTATGCTTGTCTGAGTTGGGTTTCTGTTTACATCTACACACAATTATAACAGAAGTAGTGTTTCAACTCTCACATTCTACTATCTTTTGGAATAATTCATCACTTCAGTTTCAACAATGGGATCATGCAGTTTTATATATTTGACAATGGCGGTCTTAAGAGACATTACATAATTACATCATTTTTATAGTAAATAAATACTGCTGCTACATTTGTTTTCTATTCATTACATCATTACATCAGTTTAACAGTAAATAAATGCTACAACTGCACGTATTTTGTTATAATCATTACGACATTACATCATTGTTGAAGCAAAACAAACACTACTGCTGGATGTCTCGTGTTACAGTCATCAACTCATGACATCATTTTTACAGCAAATAAATATTAATGCTGCTTCTCTTGTGTTCTAGTCAATATAACAGCAAATTAATGATACAGCTCCCACTCTTGTGTTATAGCCATTTCAACATTACATAATTTTTGTAGCAGAAAAATACTATTGCTGCTACTCTTGTGTTTAAGTCATTACAAAGTTACATCATTTTTGTAGCTGATGCTACTCTTGTGTTAAAGTCATTTCAACATTACATCATTTTTGTACCTGCTGCTACATTTGTGTTAAAGTCATTACAAAGTTCCTCATTTTTGTAGCTGCTGCTACATTTATGTTAAAGTCATAACAAAATTTCACCATTTTTGTAGCTGCTGCTACTCTTGTGTTAAAGTCATTACAAAATTACACCATTTTTGTATCTGCTGCTATTCTTGTGTTAAAGTCACAAAGCTAGTTGCTGCTACTCTTGTGTTAAAGTCATTAAAAAATTACATCATTTATGTAGCTGCTGCTACTCTTGTATTAAAGTCATTACAAAGTTACGTCATTTTTATAGCTGCTGCTACTCTTGTGTTAAAGTCATTACAAAGTAACGTCATTTTTGTAGCTGATGCCACTCTTGTGTTAAAGTCATTAAAACATACATCATTTTTGTAGCTGCTGCTATTCTTCTGTTAAAGTCATTACAAAGTTACATCATCTTTTAGTTGCTGCTACTTTTGTGTTAAAGTCATTACAAAGTTACATCAATTTTGTAGCTGATGCCACTCTTGTGTTAAATTCATTCAACATTACATCATTTTTGTAGCTGCTGCTACTCTTGTGTTAAAGTCATTACAAAATTACACCAGTTTTACAGCTGCTGCTACACTTGTGTTAAAGTCATTACAAAATTACATCATTTTTGTAGCTTCTGCTATTCTTGTGTTAAAGTCATTTCAAAATTACATCATTTTACAGCTGCTGCTACACTTGTGTTAAAATCATTACAAAATTACATCATTTTACAGCTGCTGCTACTCTTGTGTTAAAGTCATTTCAACATTGTCATCAAGAAATAAGTTGTAAAACTTCTTTTCTAATATGTAATTTATCAGAACCATCTTTTAAAGATATCGACATGGAAAACCACAAATAAATTAAAGAAATAAAAAAAATGCCTCACGTGATTTCACCAACTTAGATTTTATAAAAAAATCTATGAGAAGAACATTTTGGAGCATAGGGAGCAACCAAGAAAAATAATGGTAGACTCGAGTTGATTGATTGTTATAAATGTTTTCCCAATTTTGTGTATTAAATCCTGTACAGTGATAAACAAGACATATCTGAAGCTAAACTTGTGGTGACATTAAAGAATAATGGACAGGTGTGTACATGACGTTTTGACCTTAGTTTTATTTGTAACTTTTGTAGAAATACAATTGATTATGCATGATTTTGGAAAATGAATATCACATTGTATATTGTTTATTTTGAGTCAAGAAAATGGTATAAACCATGTTACTATTACAACCATCCAAGTATGTTTAAATTCATAGAAATTTTATACACATCTAATTTGAAAATTTTTAATAGATTGGTTATATTTTGTAAAAAAGTCGTTTAAAATGAGAAATCATAATTTAATTTTTTTGTATGATTGAAAACGATTTGTTTTTAAACATACTAAACTGTACGGTTTGTCTATGAAATATTAAGTACAAATGCATAAATTTGATCGCCTAGTCGATGTATATTTTAAATACTTTTATCATTGATGTCTGTACCTATTTCATTCTCATTGTACATATATGTAAAATACCTTATTATTGCATACTGTATAGATGACGAGGAACTTCTTATGTTCAAAAAAAAAAAAAAAAAAAAAAGAAAAAAAAAAGTGGAAAACCACAGGTCGCCCAACACGACATAAACGAAAATGTTGCAGGCTCGGTTTGATTGAGCCTGTTCATGGACGGAAGTGGAATTGTTAGCTACCGTCCACGCCCTCTAGCCCCGGGTTGAGCAGAACTCAGCATTTACACGTTATAAGTACTAGAATATAATTTAGAGACATCCGCAGATGTATTCATACGGCGGTGCACATGGAACCTTCAATGATGCACAGAGTGTCATTCCATGAAAAGCGGCGTATGGTCCCCAGATAAAAATAGCTTTGCCCTAAACGAGAAAACATTGTGCAGAACTAAACAAACTGGAATATAGAGAGGGGATCTATGGTTATTGGGCCTGCATATCACAGAAACTGCCAAAAGACAAAATTAAAAAGCAGGCACCATATCAAACGGGTGACTTAACAATACCCAAAGCTTTTAAAGCGGGAGTATTGGAACCACCAAAGCCGAAAAGTACAAGCTAAAATATTGTTATAAATAAAGTTCTGTTCTGTTCTGTTCTGCATGTTTATTTAGTTGTTTTGTGGACTTGAAAATGAGTGTTTTGAATAAATGGCTGATGATCTCAACACTTAACTAGACTATATTAGTCTTAAATCATTTGGAAGCATAACACACATCTAAACAAATTAACAGCAGATTCGGCTTAAAGAGTCTGTACAATAGAGGTAATGAAATAATATGCTACGGACACTTTTCAAATCCCCAAGCTCCACCAATGAGTCTCATTCATATTTTGATGCTAGTATTGGGAATGGAAGGCATTTATTAGGATATTTACCTGACAATTGCACTGGGAAATCATGTGACAGACTAAATTACTTATCTTTAATTTTTTCTTGTTACACATACAAGCCTGTTTCTCTAGCTAAGAGTCGATCTGTAATAGATTCTCTTTTATTTAAATTATTTACTACAGAACATTATTGAATTTGTGATTGAAATTAAAAGCACAAATTACTTGTCTCCAACGAAACAAAAATTTCTTTCTTTCAGCTTTTACTTTAAGAAAATCTTCATATTCTATTAGAAATATACGTTGGTATGTTTAGGACTTGCATTGTCTTAAAAGATAAAAAGATGTCATCTGATCGGAGTAAGATGTATTGCACTAGGCCACCGAAATAAGATGTCGTGCGACCGAAAAATGTGTTTTGCTCTTATAAATAGTTTCAAATTAACGGAGTCTGCTAACTAATTTGGTTCCGCCCTATTATTGCAAAAGGGTCTCCATAATAATAATTCTTTTCGGTACTTGATGTATTTTGCTTCATTTAAGTTTCAATTTCCTCTTGCAAAATTTCGCGGCATTCGGTCATTCAGGCAAAAGTGAATTCTTTGGTGCATTCTAATATTATCAAACATTTTAATAGCATATATAAATTTCGGTGATAGCCAGACATGACGTAAGATTTGCATGATATGTGTCGTAAATATCACATCCATTCTAGAGTTCAATGCTGTTTTTATTTTATTTCAGTTTAATTGTAAGGATTGTGCATATAATACAATATCAGTTTCAACCTTATTAAAGAGTCCCACTTTTATTCCGGAATTTCACTGATAGAAAACGAGTTAGTTTACAGTTTTAAGAAAAGAAAATTGTCAGAATTTAACAAAAAGCTTTACACTAAAAGGAATGTACGAACATGATTCATTTTGTTATTTCAGTAAAAGACGGTTTTATAATTAGCTTAGGTTTTGTTCTCTCCAATGTATCTATTATTTCTTTTCTTTATTAATTACCATCCTTCTTTTGTAGAATATATGCAAGATGCATCAACAGAATATCAATTGGCCAAATATTTAGAAACAGACCCTAAGGTTCATGCATAAATCTGTATAATATTCAATGATATCATGATGATATCAAAGTATATTAGAATGGTATAGTTAAGTAAATTATCTAGCAGTAATGAGGTACGTTTTGGTGAAAAGAATATTTAAAGCAATTTACACAGAGTAACAAGAAGACACGAATATGATACCATGTACATGTAATCTGTTGTTAATTTCCTCGATGAATATTTTTCTGCTGACCTTCTAGACTTTTTGTCTGTGGCATATTTTCAATAACACATTATACGACAGCTGTACCCACCAAAATATATCTATTTCAATGTATGTTTCAAAAAGTACGACACAGCCAACTCTTTTTAAGATTTTAAATTTATTCTACCTTTTCAACATTTTTGCCAGCTTGTCAAAACATTGAGTGACCAAAAAATATGTCTCTTTTTCACGGTCATGATCATCCGTTGTTGACCTACTATAACCACTCACCTTCTGTCGTATGTTCGTCCTTTTGGTAAAAGTTAATAAGACTTGGCATGGAGGTTTTAGGGTCATTCTAGACTATTTTTTCAATATTATTTTTTCCAAACTATATTCATATAGTGGAAACTTTTAAAATCTTATTATCGGAAACTGTTGGCATAATTTAAAAAATCACTCAACACGACAGATTCTTGGGTGATTCTCTATCTGAATATGTCCACCAGAGTGCCAGGTCAATTTTACTTATTGGAAACTTAAAAAAAAATGTCAAAAACTGCCTCACCACATAAACAAGAGCTGTCCGTAAGATAGCCAATTCTCGAATATTCGAATTGTTGTCCCAGAAGCAGGAAAATTACCATAAATGTTAAAATATCTACAGAGTTTTAATCCAGTACCTGCATTAGTCTTGGAGATAGTAACTTGCATGCAAAACTTTATCAAGAAGTTTAAGTTCAAAAGAGGACATAATTTGGCCAAAATACATGTCAGAGTTATGGGACTTGATGCTATAACCTAGTTTTATAAACTCTAAGGCACAAAGTGAAGTTTCAATTCAATTTCTGTATTTGATTTGGAAACGGGAACTTGCACGCAAAACTTTAACCAGGATTTTCTTAGTCCAAAAAGAGGCATAATTTGCCCAAAATACATGTTACAGTTATGGGACTTGACCCAGTGAGGTTTGTAATTGGCCTAGAAAAAGAAAAAATGAAAAAGATAAATGATAGCCATATGTACCTGCATGCAAAACTTTAACCAAGGTGTGACGCCGACGCCGACGCCACGGTGAGTAGGATATCTAGAATAGTCGAGCTTAAAATAAGTAAAGTTTCTTGGCTGCTAACTAAGAGTGTTCCAATTGTTCCTGCGCGTCTTAAATCATAGCCTCTGGATCTATCATTTTAAGTTAATTTCGGTCATAAGTGAATACAAGCAGTATGATAGAGCTATAAATCTATTTGTTGAATTCCTGCATCAAAGGTTGCATTTGTAGTTTACATTTACTAAAATAAGTAAAATACATTTTTAGGGTCTTAATAAACTATCCCGTTTGCGGAATATAACTACCAGGGGGCCTTAATAAGGGAATATATGGTATAATTAGAATCTACAGTATAATTGTCATTCTGTTCCGTCGCTTGTAATTAGAAGGAGGTACTAAATGCCTAGAAATAATTTCCCTTCCACGAGTTGATAAATACCACGATCCGGATAGTAATTGCTTTTATAAATGACTTGACTAACCAGTTTTAAAAATTAATTAATGTTTTTATCCATACATTCCCCCGATATGTGAGGTATTGTGTGTACTTTCATTCGTTTAGACCTAATTTCATCTGAAATCTAGAAACAAGATATTTATGTTCTTATAGTTGAAATTTGAGTTAATGCCTTAGCGTGTGTTTTATTGTAATCTTGAAACTGTAATTTCTCTTGTACTTGTCGATAGTAATGAATCCCTTAAGAATTCATCACAAGGGTAGTAGACATATTGGCTTACATTCTTGAAAATCTCGAGCGTGACAACAATACTGTCTCAAGTCCTTACCATGCTTTCTCTACTAGACTTTTAGTTTTGATTGCAACAATATGACATGTGCCGTAAGCAAACTCTGTAATATGTAGGCCTAAGCTTCCTGTAACTTGATTTCCTATTATGTAATGTCTGTTAAATAACATTCAAACTAGTAGAATTTCGCTCAAACCGAGTTTGCTATTATGGTACCTGGTAGCGTTTTATGCTTCCAAAGAATCTTTTTACAGATTGTATGATTGTTGTAGCAAGCAGTCAAGGGCACAGACTTAATGGAAGGAAGCAATTTTGTCTCTTGATTTTGTTTTATATCAAAAAGCTCGGCTGGTAATTACGTAACAGTAAATTTATTTTTGTCATACGAAAGTAACAATTTTGCTGTTTCAGTTCTGCTTATGTTTTCTGAAATAGCATTTGTTTATTTATTTTTTTTGTCATATAAAAACCTGTCTTGACCTCTCAAGGACACCATTTTCAATGAGATATATGTTTTCCAAATGACCACTCAACACTATAGAGAGTATGTGAAAAAGACAATATTATATAGTGTTTCTAGACCATGGTTCCAGTCATCGGGTTAACACTGATTGTATTCTGATTGATAGTTGACCTAGATTATATGGACATTCATCAATATGAATGGAGTTCCCTGGTGTATTTTCAGCTTTACATAACACTGACGAATAGCAGAAGGGCCAGACAATTTCTTAGATTACTGTATTTTCAGTAGAATATGAATTGCAATAGTTGTCACATATTAATGTAACTACCAGGTTGCATATTTTTCTGCACTGTTCTGTTTCGCTGGAGTTACCCTGCAGAAGGGCTCACAAAATATAATGTCCGCCAACAAGTTAGGATAATTGTAAGTTTGTTATTACGTTGAAGGTCATTTGAAATCTGGAAGAAATATCTTAAACGTGTTGTTCTATCTGTGTTATTGGAATTAAAACAAAACTCTACTTTTCCACACAGTTTTTGTAACTACTGCCATGCTAAAAATGTGCGTGTTTTCTCATCAATTAATTACAGCTAATTACTTGGCTTGTATGCGGCTTGATCGATCTCTATGGCAGACAATTGACCCTAAAGACACGCCACAAAATAACTGTATTCCTGTGTAATTATACACGATTTGCATGTAAAAATTGAGAAATACTCGTATCTAGTTACAAATTCACGGGTGCATATAATAAAGACAAGGCAATGTGTTTAATGTTTAGACATATTATTAAATCAATGAAGCAGTATGGATAGTACTTGATGAACTAAGGTGAGTTTAGACCACACTTTGTTTTAATAATATAAGATTACTATTATTCTATGTTTGTAAAACTATACTGAAAAGAGACTGACCGAATAAGTTTGCAGAAGAAGTTGTGGAAACACATCAATTCAGGGAGGGCCTAAATTGTCCACCGGTCATCTTGTAGAATAGCTGTATTATACCAGTATTACCAGAATGATTTGCACGAAGTTCATGTGGGAGAAAAAAGTAGGTCACTAGGTTGTTATGGGTCGTTAAGAAATACTTGTTAGGTCTAAAGCTTACCAACCCTTTGATATCAATTGGTACCTCAAGTATTGAATGCTGAATAATATTCGTCATGTCGATTTTGCCTGTGCGGCAACCGAAACTGCACGTGCAGAATAATCAAGGTCACGAAATATCCGTGAAGGATTCTTACTAATTTTCATTGATGATGTAAACATAAATGATTGATTTAAACAAGTAAATTATATGTGAATAATTTCAAGACAATATTCTTTTAATTAAAGGCATTGCAGATATGTTTCAAAACATTTAATATTTTTTCATGAGTGTCAACATTTTTTTTTGTGAATATAATTTAAACATATGATATCAGTTGATAATATTGGCACCTGTGCAATGTTTACAAAATTGGACAATTCTAAAACTGCGCATCTATATAATGTAATTTAAAGTGTTCTTGGCGTACGTACTGATAGAAGTCATTCCTTCATGTCTTGTAACGAGATTTTGATCCTGTTTAAGGGATGTTTAGATTTTGACCGATCAGGGTTTAATGTGCCTCCATATTTTGATCCCAATTCAGTGGCGTACTTATAACTACATTTCACCCATTTTATTATTAATTGAAAAGAGCTTTGACGCCAAATTTCAAATTTCAAATTTGTTTCAACAATTTCGATGGTTTAATTAGGACTGCAGCATGACGTAATTTCTGCTAAATTATATCATTTTACAATAATCCCGGTGCTATTATTATCTTCAAAATTGTTAATACTGGCAACGAAATTATTCATCAGCAAAATTAAGCAACATAATACAATAAGTGGTTAATATCACAAGATAATAATTTGATACTTTCTCAATTAAAAACACGGGGAACGAGAACGTAATAGAACATATCGTGCAAAAACGACAACGAAACATTTGACAATGTATCATCTCAACGACGAATGTAATATCCAATCCCATGCAGGAAGCGAGTGAGTGAGTGAGTTGGGTTTTACGGCGAATCGACACAAAATGGTCACATATCGCCGAACCATGCAGGAAGCGCTTATACATTGCCTCTTTATAACACTCGTTGAAACAGTTTAAAGAATTTCTCTTACCGTGCTGCATCTTGTTCAAGTGTGTGTTTATTTAAATCATATACGTGCAATTATTGATCTCAGTGCGGTATTTGCGTCAGTCTGACAGAAGTATGGTTGAATTCATGCTCGTCTGAGGGTCACTCGTATTTATTGGGACTGGCATTATGTTAGATTTTCCTAACTGTAACCTTGGTAATTTATCAGACAGATTTGATTACTAGTTCATTTGGTGTTACAAGAAACCCTATCGGTTTAAATGTGTTAGTATCCAGAGGTTTGTGCAGACAGTGGTGGCTTGAATGAATTTGATTACATCAGCACAGCAGCCTGTTTTTTACTGATATTTCAGTGACTGTAATAAGCTTAGTTATAAACCTTATCTTACGGTGCGGAGGTAACATAGGTGTGTAATACTCTTATAGTTTTTGTCAGTTTTAACGTCACCGTGACACAATTATAAGTCATATGGCTAGTTTCTAGTTTTTTTTGGTCTAAGTCGCCCCCGGGTGCTTCTCCAAGCATTATATCAAGTATAGGCGAGCGCCTAGACAGGGCCGCCGGCATTCAGCAAGCCAGCTAATTGGCTTCCTCATATGATGGATTTCTACACCCCAAACAAGGGTTTTCCATTACTGCTCATGAACAGACTCAATCAAACCGAGTCTGCAATTTTCACTTTGGTGCTTCCGAGGGATCTACTTTTCAGATTTTATTTACTTCACAACAGCGGGTGTTAATTGCTGTGTGGCGGCCGTAAAAAGTCGCCCCGACTTCATGTCAGTGTTGTTATATTTTCTGGTCCATCGGGATATTTGATTTCAACTCATTTTAGATTTGTAGATTGAATACTGCTTAAGCCGGTGCTAGGGGCGTGGGTAGTGTTGCATTTTCCATTACTGCTCTTGAACAGACTCAGTCAAACCGAGTCTGCAATTTTCACTTTTGCCTTGTTCTCAGTGCTTCCGAGGGATCTACTTTTCAGATTTTATTAGTATTCCTATAGATCATATTAATAATTGCCTCCATTTCACTACCTTTTATTACAGTTATAGAGCAGTTATTAGAAGACAAGCAATTCAGGTGTCACTGATAATGTTGTGCTATCTAAAATAGCAAGACTCAAGTCTAAACATATCCTTCCTCTAATGTGGAATTTACAGCGCCAATTAGTGAGTTTAATACTTTTCACCTTTTTTTTCTGGCATATTTATGAGACACACGTAACATACTGTCTTCCTGATGCAAATTAAATAATCATGGCCACAGTTGATTGCTTGTATTGTACGACACTATGACTATCCAGTTGTTAGTAATTTGGTTTTATTTTTGTCTTTATTGCGTTTTAAGCCGCACCGACACACATTGAAGTTTATACTGCGACCTTCCTGTAGAACAATGATTTCATGTCCGTTGTACTTAAAATACACATTTTTTCGTCTCTCTGTTTCATTAAATACTGAAATAGAATCTCGTCTCGTATGCCTAATTAGAAATAGAAAGAACATTAGTTTGGTTCCTTATCAGATTTTAGAAAAATAAAAAAGAAACACAATTAGATTGAAAGACTGTTTATTAATTTAAGCTGTTCCGGTTCTAATTTAAATTAAACCCAAAGAAGAAGTCACATTTATAGAATTCAAAAAAGCAGTTACATGTATATTTATACCAGTTTTAAACAGGGTGTTTTGAGGGTATAGAAATTAGTAATAATGTGTGTACCTGTATAGACGATGATACAAAATTCTTTAATTAATCAAGTACCTTATATATGTATATACATAGCTTTTCGCAAATGTGAATTTGAAGTATTTGAATTTTGACACCTATGATTCTTACAACAATATAAACATATAATAAGAAATGTCCTGCTATATGTGTCCCTTATAGGTTTGAAATATCAACTTCTTTAATAATTGTTTCAAAGTTTGCATCTGTTAACATTACTTTTTTTCCAGACACCACAGCTATCACAATTACTTATCTAAGTATAAGATAATGTCTAGTTACATTGTTTAGTTATTAATTGTTTATTCTCTATTATTCTCTGAGATTATTTTTTATATATTTCAAATCATTTGCCATTCCGGAAAAGCAATGTGACAGATTTTTTGGTCTGTTAACATAACCTTCTTTAACAGTGCTAGAAATTGTTACTTTTGTTCGATAAGCATTATCTTGGAGTTTTATAGAAACTTAAAATAAGAATGAATCCAGTGCAAATACCTTTTTGAACCCTACAGTGTTTCAAACATTTACCATTCTTATACTTGTAATCTCCTTATAATGAATTGAAAATTGTCAATTACCATGCTGTCAGTTTCAGATGTAGTGTCTTAGTTGTTCAATTTAGTTTTCATAGAAAGTGTTTCGGTATAAGTAAAACATAAACAGTCACTGTATGATAAGGAGGAGAACATCCAAGTTTATATAAAAAAAGGAGATATTCACTGAGTCAAATAGGCCGAGGTTAATATCACATTCGACAGGTCATAGACTTTGATCTCAGCCGATATCATCATAATAAGTATTTAACTGTATGATCACACTGCAAAACTGTGATCAGTATCTAATCAAATAAATGCTATTTTTCATACAGGCAACCCATCTATACTAACTACTCTTCTAGAAAATATCTTAGTACAGTTTGTATATCTTGTGTTTTTTTAAACAGAAATATTCATCACATTGAGCATGAATTTGTTTCCAAGAGTAGTATCTGTGTCAAATGTATTTGTTTTGCGGTGAATATCGCATTCTATGAACATACATGTAACCACTTACCGACCAACGAGGAGTTTCCGCGTCATAAAATAACTGTAACATATTGCCTAAGAATCGAGGAGACAATGAGCATATCGATGGTTGCATGGAGTGTGAACAGAACAGAACACAACACAACTTTATTAACACAAATCATATACATGACACATGAGTATACAGTGCAAAAAATGTTTTAGATATTTTGCGACATGGTATAGGTATACATAAGATAATATTTTCAAGTATACACTTCTTATGTAAGTACAAATGTAAAAAAGTTGAAGAAAACTAAAAAACGATCATTTAACCAGATGCTTGGTAAAAAAAAAGAATGAGAAAAAGAATGAAAAAAAAAGGAAAAAGGGGGAGAAACCTTTATGCTATCGTTTATATCAATTCAAAAATGTAAGGTAATTATCGGATTTCAATGACGACCGGTATTTAAAAATCATGCAAGTCGTGCGTAAAAATTGTTTTCACGGCTAAGGGTGGAGTTATTTTCATTCAAGGGTTTTGATACGGTTTAGTCGTGCGTTTTTTTCATTCATTATTATTCAAATTAGATTCTGTTAAGTGTTTTGATTGGTTATTGACATTTTTTATTGTAAGATTAATGCGAGCGGCAGACAATAGTGATTCAATTTGGATATTATGACCTTGTAAGTTTTGTTTTGTTTTTCTTTTGTTTATTGTGTTATGGACATTTTCTATAATATATGTTAGCACAAAAAAATTATTTCACATGATGTTTATGGTCTTATAATAACTTAATAATGAGGCTTGAAAAAATCTAAAATAATCTTGATAAACAGACACAATTTTCTTAATTTGTGCGGCGAAGTTTCGTTGAGAAATTTTCGGAATTTGATAATATTTGGGTACCTATAAAAGTACGTTTGAATATATTTTGATCGTTGTTCCTTGAAAATAGGACATATAAGAAGGTAATGCATTTCGTCACCGGTATCATTCTTATCACATAGAAAACACTTGCGATCTGAAATGTCAATTCCTTCCCATCTTCCAACTTCAACTGGCAAAAAATGATTACCTGTTCTGTATCTTAGTAGATAAGTAGAAAGTGACTTGTTTAATCTCAAAAGATAATTTTCAAGGTGAATCGACTCTTTAAAGATTGAATAGTTTTGACCTATTGACGATTGTTGCAAAGATGCATTCCATTTTTGTAAATATTGTTCTATTAATGTTCTCTTAATTGTGAATTTGACTGTTTTGCACAATAATGTTTCTTGGTTATTCCAAATATCTATTCTTCCTGTGTTTGTTTTTTTATATAATTTATCCATTTAGAGTTAAAGTCTGGTAGGTTTAACATAAACTGGTATATCTTATAGGAAAGTTTATCTTTACTACCTGTGACAATCCTATTCCAAAAACCAATCATTCTTGTTTTTATTGTGATATCAATAGGGTATCTACCAAGTTCTGCAAATAGCATGTATATAGGTGTACTTTTTCTCAATTTTGTAACATATCGTAAAAACTCGCAGTGAACTTTTTCAATTAATGATGTATTTTCGTAACCCCAAATTTCGCTTGAGTATGTGAGAATTGGGAGTACTGTGTGATCAAACAGTTTCAGTATTAGATCCATAGGCAACTGTATATTATTAACTCTCGTATAAAGGAAATGAAGTGCTTTTCTGGCCTGTTCGGCTAAGTGCTTCCTTGTATTTAAGAAACTACATGAACTTGAGAAGTAAGTTCCTAAATATTTATATGTTTTAACAATTTCGAGTTCCGTCGTACCAATTTTAAATGTAAAACGGCGTGTATCTCGTGCACCAAAGACCATCAATTTTGTTTTGTTTATGTTAACCTGAAGTTTCCACAAATTACAATATTCAGTAAAGTCATCCAAATATTTTTGTAAAGCTACTGCGTTATCTGCGAATAGAATGGTATCGTCTGCGTATAAAAGGATTACAATTTTCAACATATTTACTATTTCTTCGTTTATTTGACCTAGACTTATTCCTGAATTATCCCTATTGGTAAGAAATTGTTCCAAGTCATTCAGAAAGAGGGAAAATAGTACGGGCGATAAATTTTATCCTTGACGAACGCCAGAGATACATATGAAAAAATCAGAAAAGTTCTCTCCTGAAGAGATACACGATTTAATGTTACTGTACATGTTTTGTACCACTCGGAAGAATTTGCCTTTTATATTGTTATTCGTGAGTTTACGCCAAAGACCAGCTCTCCAGACAGTATCAAAGGCTTTTGTAAAATCCACATAAGAACAGAACAACATTTTTTTCTGACTTCTTAATATCTCTACTAGTGAGTTTAAAACAAATATATGGTCTGTTGTTGAATAATTCTTTCGAAACCCAGCTTGATTTTCCAATAATATGTTGTTTACTTGAATAAAATCATTTAGACGGTTGTTCAAAATTGACGTGAAAAGTTTTCCCACGCAACTTAAAAGAGTTATCGGCCTATAGTTTCCAGGGTCTTGTGAATCACCCTTATTTTTATATATAGGTTTGATTATTCCCTCTGTCCATTTGGATGGAATTATACCATTATCTAGGACTAAATTAAACAGTTTTTCATAGATAGGTAACATTTTAACAATAGTGCATTTAATATACTCATTTAATATCCCATCAATCCCAGGTGCCTTGCTATTTTTCAAACCCTTAATAGCTTTTTCAATTTCTACTTTTGTAATTGAAATGTTAAGGCAACTATCATCCCTATCAACAACGTTTATTAAATCATAATCATCGTCATCATTGTATTCATCAATATTGTTTATGTCCTTAAAGTAATTATACAAATCCTGTAGATCAGGAGGATCAACTTGTTTCTTATTCTTACTCTGTTTAAGTAACGCCAGTAATCTTTTGGTCTTTTGCTGTGCATTTCACGACGTTTTTCCTCATTTTGCTTGTTGTATAAATTTTGATATCTGTTCATAGTATTTTTATAGGATTGGCATGCATTTTTTAAAGCTATATCGTTATATTCAGACGGATATTTTTGAAACTTCTTTCGAGCTTTATTATATATCTTTCGAGCTTTCTTGCAATTTATACCGAACCAAGGCTTCTTTTTACCTCGCTTATTTATATCAAATTGTCTACGTGATTCAAAGGTTGTTTCTGCACTTTTAAGAAAAATACAAGAAAGTTCATCTGAAATCATGTCTAAGTGCAAGCTATCAATATTTTGCCCGTTGCTGTAATCATTAAGCATTTTTTGTATGTTTGAGACATCTATTTTATCTGCAAATTCCTCAACTTTGGTTGGGTTTCAATTTGGTCTGTTTATAGCCTGAACTTGATTATTATCTAATTTGTTGCATTTCGTTACATTGCAGTTCAAAACCGCGTGACCATCCGAGTACAATTGATGTAAACTAATTATTTCAAAACTATTCAGTAATTTAAAAGCTTGTACAGTTACAATACAATAATCTAGTACCGATATATTTTTGAAAGTCATTCTGCCTGGAACATCTTTGCCAAACCTACCATTTACAATAATGAAATTATCATTTTTACATATTTCTATAAGTCTATAGCCATGATTATTAATATTTTTGTCTTCAGACTTTCTTTTCAGCTTAATGCCGTTAGTTTCTAATGAACTTTTTTGGTCAATAAAACTAATAAGATCATCATACATATCAAAAATATCTGACAAAAAAAATCGTCACAAGACGTATAATCACATAGTTCGGCAGTGTGTGCATTGAAATCGCCAGAAATGTATATATAGTCATTTTCACTTCTCATTGATGCTATCTCTGTTTCCAACAATACGAACTCATCGTTATCGTAGAAACGTGATTGTAATGGGGGTACATATGTTATACCAAAAACAACATCATGTTCAAGCATGGTACATGCCTTGGAAAGTTTAAGCCAAAGTACGTATTCAGACTCGGTTTCGAGAACTTCAACAAAATTACTGAGACTGTTATTAACAAATGCGCCTATTCCACCTGATTTCCTTATGTATTTTTGCTTTCTCGGTTTACTTATGAAATGGTAATTTGGGACAGAGATAACATCAGTGGGATCTAATTTTGTTTCTGTAACAAAAAAATAAGTCATATTTACTAATCAACTCTACGAAATCTGGAAAGTTAGCTCTACGTTTGAGGCCACACACATTTAATGTTCCGGTTCTCAAACATTGTTCTACACTGCTGCTTTGTATGTTCATATTGTTCCTACTCTGGGATATCCCCCTGAATTCCTAATGTTCAGCATCAACAGACACTTGTAGGTCCACAGGACCTTCGGATGCCCCCTGACCGATCGGTGGATTCGATTCGGGCGGTCGATGGGTCATATCCCGCTGCTGGGTCTCCAGCTGCTTCATTGCTTGACTGTATGCGTCCATACGATCGCTCGTAGCCGATTCACTATCGGAATCATCAGAACTGATCTCGTTCTCGCTTGATTTATCAGAGTTCATATGGAGGTCATTTTCGGATTCAACGATACGGTTCAGATGTCTGTTTTTCGCGTCCGACCTGTAGGAGGTTGTTGGTTGGCTCATTGCCATGACAGCTTTCCAGTCCGGGAATTCATCCCTAACAACCTTCTTTTTCATTATCAATTTTGCAGGAAATCCGATGAACACAGTTCCCTTCTTATTTAAGCTTTTTTGCTTTTTGTATTCAGGCCATAATCTCGACCGAGCGTCCACTATTTCTTTCGGGTAGTCACGGTTTATTCCGTATGATGGTTTACCTTGTAATTTAAAGGCTTGTGACAAAATAACTTCGACATCTTTATAGTCCCGGAAACAAGCAACAATAGGCCTTGGCCTTTGACCAGTAATTTGGTTGTTACGACCTCTTTTTGGCGGAGCACCAAGTCGATGGGCTGTTTGGACGAAGAACAAGCCTGCAGAATCAATACCTAGGTGCGTTTTCAAGAAGTCAATGATTAAATGTTCACAGTTTTCGTTAAGGTAAACCTCCGGTATACCTCTAAAAATCAGGTTGTTTCTGCGGTCTCGTGCCTCGGCGTCAGTGCTTTTATATTCGAGTGTTTTTATACGACTTGAATTTGATTCGGTCAGATGGATAAGTTGGTCAATGTTTTGTTCTTCTTTTTGAACCCTAGAATTTAAATCATAAACACAACTCATCATGTCGAATAATGTGACCAGTTTTTCATCTGTTGACAATAATCTGAATTTATCCTTTGTAATAATGTCATGATTTTTCTTGTGTCAAAAGCCCCACCTGTTGATCTACGCCTTCGTTTTCTGTTTGTGAACTCTGTAAATCCGTCCGCGTCCACAAACACGCCGCCATTAACACCATTACTGCAACGTCGATACAAATTTGCATCCGAATTGAATAGTTCCCCAACACTAGTATTTAATTCTTTTGCCATTTCTGCAACACCAAGTCCAACAGACAAGATTGTCCAGTTTCACTACCAAATTTCACAAATAATGCTCCAGAAATAGTAAAAATATCAAAACTTTATCAGAGCTCGAAATCGCCACGTCTTTACCTAACCATGTCACGTGTCAAAAAAACTATATGTGTGTGTACATAAGATTAGTGTATTAAATCAAAACATATCTCAACATTATAATTCAAAGACAAAACACATAGTGACAAACTTCTGATTCATCATACGTTCTTACACCATAAATCCAGTGTCAAAGAATGGCTTGCTTTTTTGAACATACATTCATAATGAAAATACACTTGTGCCTTAAACACAGTTTTGTAACACTTTTTGTTTTGGAAGCAGTTGTTTCGTAATCAACTAGAGCTGATTTGGATGTTTTAATTCTGTAATGGTTACAGGAAATGAAACTTGAAAAGTGCACCCTTGCGTGATTTAAGGAGGTAGGTTACCTTGTTACAAGGGTAAATTCAAATTAGTTGAACCGCAGCATTTTTTTATATTTCGTGTAATATGAAGTTTTAAGTGTTACAATCTCAATTTCGTTTGTCTCTGTCCCTTCAAGTTCAATTTTTATCCAAGTTTGAAGAACATGACCCTCCAAAGGTATTTCATATTGAAAGAAGAAGGAAAATACGGATTTTTAACACTTTTCAGTGTATTTTAGTTTCATTGATATCCGTAGAAGTCTGCGTAATTGATAATTTTACTAGTATGCACGTTAGCTTTTTAATATAAGCTTTAAATGTATATGTCGCGGGGCTCGTGTTTCCATGGTAACGCATTTTCTCTCATTTTTAAAAAAATATGTATAAAAATAGGGATTTTCGACGGCTTCAGTGCCATTCTGTTAATGACCAACATGGAATATTTGGGAAATATTATTAGCAAAATACCAAGCACTTTACATGGTACCCTCTTTTTCTTAAAGTTTACAGTAACCATGGCAACAGTGACGTTTAAAATAGCTTATATCTTGCTTTTTGTCGTAATTTCTTACAAAAAAAATTGAATAAGATTATCTTTCTAGTTAATATAGCTTTAAAACATATTATTTCTAACGTAAGTTATATTTTCGAGTTATCTGCATTTATTCAAACAAATTTCACAGCTTAGAATACTTACAGCAGTACCCCTCGTCTGGCATTTTGCATGGAAAAATCGTTCAGCATGCTGCTATTATTCTCATGGATATTGTTGAAATGAAAATAAAAAGCTGAAGCTGTGTTTCTTAAATAGACCAGTGTCAACGCTTTCGAATTTTACATTTAGATACATAGGTTACGGGCTTCGTTTCCATGGTAACATTAATTAAATTCAAGAAACCATCATTTTCTACTGAAATTTGAACAATTTTAGATCTTAGTTTTAGTATATAAGTAACAAATTATCAACGGAACCTGAAAAATAGGTATTACAAATCAAACTGCTAGATTTTTTATTTGAAAATGGCCATTACAAGTAACCTTTCACCCAACTATATTCCAAATAACATTGGTTACTATCATCCATTTTCTTACATTCCGCATAACGTTTCAATATAACTACATAAAAGAAGCAAAATATTGATTATTATTCAGAGTAAAAGACTCATAACAAATAATTCAACAAATAATGGTTATTTGAAAATAGTTAAAATAAAGAAAATGCACAGAATTACATACTTTCAAGTTAAAAGCTATTCATTTTGCGCGGTAACTGACACGTAACGTCATGACGTCAATGACGTCACTTTAAGAAAACATTGTTTTGAAGCGTTTCTGCGGCAATTTATTCATTATTTCTGCATTATTAAACCATAAAGCATCATTTAGTTTGTCGTAAGCGTCGTCGTAAATCGTCACGTTAGCTTCCGGTTAGACATGCGCACATACAAATATGAAGGTAACCTACCTCCTTAAAGGATGTTTCTTTTTACTAAATAAGGTATTTGCTTGCATAAAATTAAAATATACTTGTTGTTGGATCTTTGAAGCAATCTTTCTACTATAGTTTTCCTTTGCAGTTTCTTTTTGTTGCGGGCCTACTTTGCTACTTTGCTATGCATGGCTCTCTGGATGTGTTTGGGGTGCTCTGTGCTTCCGGGAAATCTCCCTTAAGTAAAGGAGAAAAGCCGAAAACTGTCCATTATGTGAAAGAATGGACAAATCGAGGCGCAACGCGCCGAGATTGTCCATTCTTTCACATAATGGATAGTTTGAGGCTTTTCTCTGACTTAAAACACGGTCCTCACGAAAAATTCAAGATTGTCGTGATATTATATAATGTCCCTAATATTGTCCTCTTTGAGGCAAAGACAATTCATTGATTTGTGTCTCTGTGCTAAGTCAAAATACCAAGTCAAATAGAGTTTAAATTAGATTGCATATAAAAATGTATTGCAATAAAAAGTGTTTTAAACACTAATGATATTCTGTGCTGATTCTTAGGAAAGTTTCGATCATATCTCGTTTTGTCTTATTTACGAATGATTTTAAGTACCTTTACAAAAAGTAAAATTTAACTTGGCCGTATGATGTATGTATCACTAGTTGTCCATGCTTTGTCCGTGCTGTGTTTGCAATTTTATATAAATGATGGGTCCAGGTGAAGACATTCTAAAATGTATGTATGTATTTTATATCATTATTACAAAGCAATCGTTCTTATCTCGTAATCATGAGATATCCTATCAATTTTATTAGAAGACAATTATACTTATTACATGGGGTATTTACTAGTTATAACTCGTATCGCGTTTTTACGAGAAAATATTTTGTTATTACAACACTACACAATAAACAACATCGTTATTGTAAAAAAAAACTGTACTGTTAAATTGAGATCATTATGGCCAAATTTTACGGTAATACCGAAACATGCAGGAAAACTTTAGAGAACTTAACGTTTTTCTTATTTATTTATTTATTTTTTTTTTTTTTTTTTTTTCACTTTTTTTTTCTGTGTGCTTGTAGAAGAAAGGTGAAATTGCTCATTTCTGGGTAGGACTGCAACAAATGTCAGTTTTGGCAATAATTTAACCAATTTTACACGAACACCGCATGAGAAAGATAGGTCTGCAGCATTTGAAAAAGAAAGGAAAATTATGCTTTTTAGCTCGACTATTCAAAGAATAGGTAGAGCTATTGGACTCCAGTTTGATATTTCTGTCCATTGTTTTCTCGTTTAGGGCCCAGCCATTATTGTATCCGCTTTTCATGGAATTGCACTCTGTGCATCAATGAAGGTTCCGTGTGCACCGCCGTATGAACACATCTGCGGATGTCTCTAAATTACATTCTGGTACATGTGTAAATGTTGAGTTCTGCTCAGCCCGGGGCTAGAGGGCGCGGACGGTAGCTTGCAATTCCACTACCGTCCATGAACAGGTTCAAGCAAACCGAGCCTGCAACAATTTCGTTTATGTCGTGTTGGGTGACCTGCAGTTTTCCACTATTTTATTTCATCTATGAGTCTGCGTCGGCTTCCCGATTTGGTTAAGGTACATCAAAAGTGTTTGGAGACCATCCCTCAGGTGAATATAAATTTTGGAAATTTATATCTCACAGACCATTACCATTTATAATAAATACACTGAAATGTTCAGAGTAAGTAGGAAATACTTTAAATAATAAAAAGGGTAGATTGTTTAGGAATGTATATTTTGTTTAATATCGCGTGCACTTCGGTTGTCAACGTTCTGTTTTTGTAGAAAATATGTAGAATAAACTTCTTTTTCAAACGTATTTTTCTTTGTTTGTTTTGGTTGTGTGCGCTTTTATCTGGGTACTCCCAGTAATGAAATATGGTTAACTTACATATTTTCTTAAACATAGCAGTATTTTGTCATTTTGACAGCTATACTTTCACTTTCATTTCGCAATTACTGCAACGTTTTGAAATGTACATGCTTTTAACATTTTCAACACTGGGAGTACCAGGAGAAATATGTTAGACACACAATAAGTATAGACATTATGTCAAAATATTTTTGAAAAGAAAGTTTAATATTTTCTACAATTTGACAACAGAATATGGACGAGCAAAGTACATGTGATATAAGAGAAAATTTGTTATTCCAAACATAACAATTCTCTTGAAAGACTCTTCTACATATTCTGAACAGTTTGGTATACATTTTATGAAAAACAAAGGCCTATGATGCCTAAAAACTAAAACAAAAATTCACCTGAGGGGCAGTTTCTAAACACTTTACATGAACCTTATTCAGTGATACATTGGCTTACACTGCACAGGTACCATAACTCTGGATTAAAACGTCACAACACTTGTTCACTGTGATGATCTGATATGCAGTCCTCAGGTGTCATAACTCTACTTTGCATTTTCATAAAATTATGCTATTTTTTTCGACTAAGCAGTTGTTGGTAAAATGTTTTGTATATAAACTGGTATCTCAGTACCTTCTAATAGAATGGATTGAAACTTGCATAATTGTCCATTGTCATGAGCTGATATGCTTTGCACATCTTCCATAAACATTTTTGAAATTTTATACAAAATGATACCCCCTTTTTTGATTTTAATATTCATTCAAATGACACGGCTGTTGAATAGTCGAGCGTTGCTGTCCTCCGACAGCTCTTGTTTTTACATTACGTTGCCTATTTTCATATCTATTTTCGACTGGAAATGCCATACCAGGTGTATATCTGCGAACTTTTCTGTTGCGATTCAGGAGTACACAAAGAGGACTTTACGACTTTCTAACGGTTGAAGATTTAAACTAACTGTCGGTATATATATGATTATTTTTGGCACATTGTTTGATTTTCATTTGACTGATAATTTGTGGGGCGATTTAGGTCAAAATCATGCGTTCCCCTTCAGGGTTATTTTATTAAGGCCTATGCTATTTTGAAATTATGAATTAGGTGGGTGGGGTACATGATATTATTTCTGATTAATTTCGAAGTTACTGTAAACAAACGTTATTCCAATGTGACAATACATCAAAACCATGAAGTGCTGAACTCTTACTTTAATTTAAAAAGTAAAGTGGGAAAAGTTATCAGTATGTTCGTGTCACAATTTTCGGGGTAAGTATTCTATGTCATCGTGCATAACTGCGAAAAACTATAACATACATAATAAAGCTAAACTATCTGTGTAAATGAGCTGAGAGCTATTTTTCTATTTCCGTTTATTACTTTTCTAAAAACACATTACGTTTACCAGGTGTTGGCAAAATTTGTCATTTTTGTGCACATGCCTTTACACATTAAAGAAGTCCGAACTATAGGTATGGTGTGCGAGAGGGGCCTGAGCGCTTACGTAGTGCTCATTTACAGGAATTGTACTGCTCATATAAATATGAATTTTATAGGTAGATAAAATTATTTATGTCATTGTTGTACATTTGGAGCAAATCGGTCCTATTCTGAAATATGTTAATTTATATACTACGGTAAAAGCCAATCAATGAATTCCTTTTATACCGTTGAACCAATCGTGAAACGGTATCTTCCTTCTTCGTCAGCATTCAAGAGTGAATAGCACGCTTCTTTCTTTAATTTTATTTTGGCTAATTTCTGGTTTTATCTTACCACCACATGCCATTCCGCCTCCTCTTTCAAGTGACAATTTTCTAATTTTGAAAGATTTCTCTTAATATGCAAATTCATCTACATTTCTTGATATGCTTTCGGCGATTATATCCGCCCTAATATGTGAATATATATATTTGTTATGGTATTGGACTGTAACTCCATTCAGTTATGAGAACATATCTATTTGTTAAGGACGGTATGTTTCGCCCAGATGTGTGAAAATATAAATTTGTTAAGGTATTTTTCGGCGGTATTTTCTGCCCAGACATGTGAAAATATATATATATTTTTTAATGTATTGTTTTGCAATGGCGGTATTTTTCGCCCAGATATGTGAAAATATATATTTGTTAAGCGGTATTTTTCGCCCAGATATGTGAAAATATATATTTGTAATACGTTCGGCAAAATAAATATTGCCCTTTTTCAGTCAACACTTAGTTCACTCTTATATTTTCCCATACATAGTCCTCAGGGTCAGTGCTTCGTTGTGAACAGAGCACATAAATAACTTTATCATAAGTCCGCAAAGTGCAACAAAGAGAAATAGCAGTATTAATTTGTAATAATATTTATTTATTTACAAGGTATGTCTGACAAATGACATCGAGAATTCTAAAATTTAGAAAGCTGCATTTTTCAAGTACCTGAATTTTTCCACTTTGGTTAAAAAGAGTTTTTTTTTACAATAGATAATGACTGACTACAGAAGGTAATAAAAATACCATTGACCTAGAGAATGCTACAACCTACTAAACTTTAGAGTTTGTTTATAATTATATTGAACACGTTTGTTTTAATTTAAGGTAATAATCGAATAAATCATTTCCTTTACCCTTTATACAATAGGAATATATTTGTTTTACCTGTAAGATTAAAGCATAACCCCTCGTGAACAAAAAATGCATGTGGCGTTCACTGTTGATATATAATTGTAATATTATATTTTGACGTTACACTGAAACAAACAAACCCTTTTTGCATATTCATTTATATAAAACAAACAAACAAAAACGGGAACAATGTTTATTTTGTTTGATTGTGAGTAACACCGAAACGACACAATGAACTTTTCCCAGGTTTTGTTGGTGGTGAAAGGCTCCAGGGGTCCCTCCAGACATTTTTTGAGGCTCAGACTAGTACCTAGATCGAGACACTAACCTCAGTTGGATGGCTTCCTTACGTGAAAAGTTTCACACCTCAAGTGGGTTTTTGATCCCACGTCGGTGATGGGCGAGGAATTCGAAGCCAGCGACCATGACCATCAAGTTTTTCTTTGCAAGTATAAAACATAAATATTCAATTAAATTTCGTAAACATAACTGACAATGACATTTACCACGTCGGAAGTTACAAATGGTTTGCCGAATACACCATACTTTTAAATACAGAAGTTTACACACCATGTGGGTCGGAAAGCACGAAATTTACGTTCTTGGACGTATATGTGAATAGTTACTTTTGAAATGTAAACAAAGGCATAAAAGTAACTGTTTTCATGTTCGTGGTAAGGATCGACTTGTGATTGTCAATGTTCCCGATACGGAATATATATGAATGTATAAACACGAGCCGTTTCATCTTACAGGACTTACAAGAACATAGTAAGCGGTTGTTTATTTATTGTATTTATGTTCTAGTAACCTTTGACACTGATTTCGAGGACAGACCAGGTTTGTGACATATACATGTCTGTTGTTGGGCTGGAAAAAGATAGATCCAAAATTTATACTAAAAGCTATATTGCATAAATGTTTCGTTATTTCTGTGCATACAGTTCGGTTGTTTGAAGGTTAGAATATCAGAAAATTACAGGAAATAAAACATGTCTTTGAAAAAGTACCGATCTTTCATCATTTGTTTGGTTGGCGCATGATTACAAATTTAATGTTAGTAGGCCGTGATGTCCATGAAGCCGTGTAAAGTGATAATTTTGATGACACGTTGGTTTTATTTTGTAATTGTGAGTGATCGTTAAGTGATCAGAAAGATCGGACAGTGGGATGTTATAAAAAAGTGATGTTTTATTTAGATTAGAAAGTCAATCGTACTCTACAATAAGGAAATCTAAGGTAAAATACTCCTTTTATTTCGTTCATTGAAGAAAACATGGCGGACACAGTTTTGTAAAAGAGCGGTGCACGTGTGATT
>NW_026459865.1:0-32455 GCF_021730395.1 Mercenaria mercenaria
ACTGATGAGTGCAAATGATATATTAAGGCTAAATTAGAGAAATCTTTATAATACGTTTCGAACTATTTTTATCGGCATATTTTCATGCGCTTCGGTCACATTCGGGGTTTTCTGAAATGTTTTAAAGGGATACACCTTCACAATTCAAATTAGCCATGATCGGTGGGTCAGCAGACCTAAAAATTTATTTTTCATGCGAAATGACGCATTCTTTAACTTTATTGTATTTACATATGTATGAAAATATAAACGGACTGTAAAACAATGTTCAGAGAACAGTTTATATCAATAAAAATATCAGCCGATTAGCCTGAAAGAAAAACGGGTAAAACCCTTACGGCGGATTAATATGTCTTTCAGTGAAAACTGTCAGCATGATAGCCTTCCAAACTCCAGAATACGGTAATTATAGGTCTCAACCGCTTCGCGGTTTCAACCTTAAAATTGCGTGTGAAGTCCAATTTTTTCAAATCAGTCTAGCAAAATATCAAGCACACGGCCCTATCTTTTTATTTGCTGAATTTTATAAGTACATTTTGAAGATTTGAAAAATCAGGGTTTGATAAAAGTGAATTTTTTTCAGTCGTATAGTCATCAGTAGTGATAATATCACCTTAATCAAATCAGTTCTAGATGTTTGCATCTTCCTTTTCTTGCATATTTCGCGCAGCTCACCAAGTAACTGTCGTGTAAAGTCATAATCCGCCCGTGTAATATCAAATTTGTATGGAAGTGGATGTGCAAGTGCAATAGAATGTAATATCTGAGTGAATGTGTAAGACACTAACCCAACTGAGATTAAATCATTATACAAATCAGTTATTGCATATTTACCCTTTCGGTTTACTAAAATAAGAAGTAATACTTTAAAATGTATACATTGCCAAGTTTCTTCATACAGGCCAAGCATATCGTTCACATTCAATTGTAAAAAGGGATAATTCATTGATTTAACACTCCTACAGCGCACTATGTCGTTCAAAATATTTGAAGCACATACGTGGGCCCCGATAGCTGGGGATTTACAGCCATTAATATGATTAATGACGGCAATCTTTGCTTCGTACTGATTGATTGTCGGGAAAGTCTTATCAAATTCTTTCATTTCAATAGCCAGAAATTTCAGAAAGCAGAAAGCAAGTCTGTGTTCTTTAGAAGTCTTCTTCAAAATCTCCAATTCACTCTGGCAAGTGGAAATCTCCATAGTTTTGCTATCATATGTGTAACCCTTCGGAAACAAAACATATTTCTCATTTTTTCAAGCAAAGGCATTTTCTTGAATTTCCATTGATTTGATACAGCTAATATTTTCAAAGTGAAATATGCAAGTCTTAGTATTTTGGATGGCATGTTTAAACAAAGTTGTTGTGCTTTAACTGCAGTGATACGGTTCTTGAGACTATACGTGTAAATGTTTTGAAATAAAACACATTTTTCATTTCCCCACCACCGAAAACATCTAACGATCCGTTGAACTACATCCGCGTCTACTACCTCTAAAACTGTGTGAAAGTCAACTTCTATTGATACCGCCTCCGGCTGTTTGTCACTTAGTTCAGGCAATTCAGGCAAATTAAATTCGAACCTGTTGCTCAGAGAATACTCCAAATCAATTTGATTTGTCTGAAAATGTCACGATTACCCTTGCTTGCACTGGGAATAGATAAGAATCTATTTTTGCTAGTCCACAAAAATCTGAGCCGATCCAAATGATGAAAGCTATTAACCCTACCGTGATGTAACGATGTCTGTATGCATTTTAATTCGCCCGTTTTCATACATACGGAACAAAACTGACAACCGCTGAACGAATCTATCATATGGGTTGTAGATCTTAAACTTAAAGCACACGAATTCTGTCTACATTTTTCATTGATACAGGTGTGAATATAACTTGCAAATACAAACTTCACTTCTGCATTTAGATTGACATATACACATTCTTTTGATTGCGGATCAACAGTTTTGTACTTGACTTCCATCTGGCCGTCAGTGCTATGTTCGCGCAAGAAATCTTCACAGCCAGGAAATGACTTCATAAGTGCAAGATAATCAAATTCCAGGTCGCACCTGTTGTCGCCTCCACACCATAATCTTGTCTGCTCAGCCATGCTGCCACAAAGTGCGAGCCGAGCAATCTGAAATGTATGTATGCGTAGACAAGCAACCTGAAAGGCACTGACATATTCTATTTACTTGGAGTTAGTATATATATATATATATAGTAGAGAGATTTTATACGAACTAAATCACCACCACAATATACCAGACCAATTACGGCAAAGCGCCTAGCAGTACAAACGAACACGCACATGCCACAGCAAGTCCACTAACCCAATAAGATTAGTTTCGATGCTGCTTTATATACGAGCCCGAATTGTACTACACATTCGTACTGGTTCAACATTTGCATATATATACTCAAATCTCTGTTTTCATGTCTCACAAGTCAGTAGTGACTTTTTAGTCTTTATAACTGATTGGGACCAGAGAAGCTATTTACAATCTAGTTTTACGAATATCTCTTAGTAAGTTGATATGAACTTTATTCAAATATCTGCTTTACATGTTCGAACTAAGCTTAGCATTCATGTAACACAGTACTCCATAAAAACGTTTGGTTTATAAAACATACACAGACACGAATATGAATATCTACCTACAGGCACCAGTTTAGTGAAATGGGGCTTTGGATTGCTATATCACTTTTGTGACCGTTCAAATCACAATACTGATAAGTTTAAATTAAAAACAAAAAAGACCATAACAAACACTACCATGCTATATTTAAAGGGAAAGGCAATGTTGTTCTTACATTAATTTCGTCGACTGGGATTTCTTAAATCATTTAAAGAAGTGAAAGAAGTTTCAAAATCGGAGCAAAAATGAGAAAGTTATGAGCATTTAAACATTTTGTCAAATTGGCGGTCATTTTGTTTCCATGGCAACAAAAACAAAATGGCGGATATATTGTTATTTTAGATACACTTCTGAACTGTATTTACTTATTTCTGTAAAATAACTTCTCTACTTTTACCAGCTATAATGAAAGAAATCATTATGTTTTACACCTTACACTCAAGAAAAATTTGAAAATTAATTTATTTAAAAGGTTATTTAACAAATAATCAAGGCCTTCGAGTGGTTTATCGTCTAATTTACCACGGTTCAGAGTTCAGATGCGTAGGAATTGAACCACGAGGGCGTTAGCCCGAGTGGTTAAATACTGAAGCATCTGAACGATGAACCGTGGTAAATTAGATGATAAATCACAAGAAGGCATTGATTGTTTTCATTCTGACATGCTCATTGATATATTTTCATAAATATTATTTCATTTACGCGAGGAGTAATGTATCGGACGTCATGCGGCAATTTGACGTCATAATTGACGTCATAATGCTCTCTTACAGGTCCGCGCATCAACCGTTGTTTATCGCAGAATATACAGAGCTTGCTTTTCTTCTTTGTTTAACTGGAAATCAAATCGAGCCATGTTAGAATTGCTTAATAAAGAATCAGCAGTGTGTAAATGACGTCAAAAACACACTAAAATGGCTGCCTCCATGATCAGCCATTTTCTTAAATTTCAAACTGCCATATCTCTTTCAATAGTGGTCCGATTTTGACGATGGCTTTCATACTGAAATTCCTTACTCTTTAAGAACTAGAGCTAGATCTAACTTACATAACAAGAGAGTGTTTTAACACTATTTATGGACGATTTGGGGTTATACGTAGGGCGTAAATTATTTGTACGACGTATTACCGCCCGATTGTATAAATAGTGCTAAAACACAGCTTTGCTATAAATTATTCGAGTCTTATAGTGAGTGAGTGAGTTGGGTTTTACGGCGAATCGACACAAAACGGTCATATATCGCCGAGAAGAAGACATATTGCAAACGCCAACTATAAAGCTTAAACATTGATGTAAAAATGTAAAGCATACCTAAAAACATCCATGTAAAAATGTAAAGAACACTATGAATAATGTAAAACATATCTAAAAGCATCCATGTAAAAATGTAAAGCATATCTAAAAACAGTAATGTAAAAATGTATGTACGTGTGTGTTAAAATATCAGCTGCAAACATAATAATATTGCAAGATGTAAATAAAAATAAGAAGTGTTAGATCTTTTGATATATTCCTATCTGCTTTAAAAACGATAAAATATTTCCGACTGAAACGTTGTCAAATAATTCTCTCAAAGATTGAACGTCATAATATGTACTGCATTGTGTAGAAAAGTCCACACAGTCGATTAAAATGTGTTTAATAGTTAGCGGTGTTTGACATGGTACAAATTCGGGTTGATCTTCTTTATTCAAAAGGTAAGAGTGAGTCAAACGGGTATGACCTATTCGACGGCGAGAAAGAACAACTTCCTCCCTGCGAACAGATCTGTTCCCTTGGTGCCATTCCCCTAGAGTAGGTTTGATATCATGAAGTTTATTGAATGAAGCACGGTTCCATGACGACTGCCATTTAGATAAATGTATTTGTTTATATTGGGCCTAAAAATCGGTATGTGGTAATTTCAAATTAGATTGTGATAATAAAAGGGATTTCTTTGCTGCAATATCAGCATCCTCGTTTCCATGAATACCAACATAAACTAGGAATCCAACAAAATATGATAAATTTTTTTAAAGATAGTTCATGAAGCCTGAGAAGAATATTTTGAATGAATGGATTTTCCATATTTCGGTTATGAATTGACTGTAAAACAGAAAGCGAGTCGGAAAAGATAATAAATTTTTCTGCACTATTTTTTTATATAAAATTTAGAGCTAAATCAATAGCTTTGGCCTCGGCTGAAAATATTGTTGCATTATTTGGCAAACGTAATTTGATTGATGAAGGAGGCTGACAGCGCACAGCCAACCTTTGATTCATCTTTTGAACCGTCTGTGTAAATTGCAAAATGGTCATTGTAAGTTGATTTGATTTCATGATATTTGGACTTGAATATTTCAGGTTTGTTTCGGACTTTCTAAAGGCAGTTTTCAAATCGAAAAGAACTGTAGGGGTATGAAGGGTCCATGGTGGTGTATCTGGAATTGAATTTTCTTTAATACCATCGAATTTGAAGTCAGTTTTCATTCATAGAAAATTGTATGCGAAATCCAAACGGTTTGATTTGTTTTGGTTTTTCCTCATATGAATCGGAGTACTTTGGTTTAAAAATAATTTCATGAGCAGGATTGGATTTGTTGGCAGCTACTCTTAAAGCATATTGCAGTGAAAGTTTTTCTCGGCGTGTGTAAAGAGATGGTTCGTTTGCTTCAGCATATAAACTTTCAACTGGCGATGTTCGGAATGCACCAAGAGCAATACGAAGACCTTGATTATGTATGGTATCTAACATTTGTAAATAAGATTTTCTTGCGGAGCCATAAACAATACAGCCGTAATCTAGCTTAGATCTAATTAAAGCCCTATAAAGTCTTAATAAAACCGTGCGATCGGCTCCCCAATCAGTATTTGAAATTACCTTTAAAAGATTTAATGACTTCAGACATTTGGCTTTCAGGTATTTTATATGCGGTACAAACGAAAGCTTTTTATCAAAGATAACACCAAGAAATTTTGCTTCATCAACAACGGTATTTTTGTACCATTTAGAAAAAGCTCAGGGTCACAATGATGTTTCCGTAATTGGCAAAAGTGGACACATTGAGTTTTCGATTGGGAAAATTTAACCCATTTTCCATGGCCCAAGTTTGGACTTTATTCAAACACTGTTGTAATTGGCGTTCAATCGTACGCATATTTTTGAACGATAACATATCAAAAAATCGTCAACATATAATGAACAGTCTGTCCCTGGTAACAACATTTCACAATATTATTAATTTTGATGCTAAAAAGTGTGACAGATAAAATTGAACCTTGTGGAACTCCCTGTTCTTGCTCAAAAGAGTCAGAAAGGGTATCACCAACACGTACTTTAAAACTTCGATCAGATAAAAATTGTGATATAAATGTTGGCAGACGACCTTTTAAACCTATGTCGTTAAGATCATTCGTAATACCATATTTCCATGTAGTGTCATAAGCTTTTTCTAAATCGAAAAAGACAGACACTAGATGCTCTTTTTAATAAATTCATCACGAATAAAATTTTCCAGTCAAACAAGATGATCGGTTGTGCTGCGTTGTTTGCGAAAGCCGCTTTGAAAGTTTGTAATTAAACATTGCGATTCGAGGTACCAAACTAGTCTAGAATTAATCATACGTTCCAGAGTTTTACATAAACAACTAGTAAGAGCTATCGGTCTATAACTACTTGGGTTCGTGCTATCTTTTCCGGGTTTTTGTATGGGAATAACAATGGCTTCTCTCCAGGAGTCTGGAAAAATACCAGTTTTCCATGTAATATTGTAGATTTCAAGGAGAAGGTCTAATGATTCTTGTGGTAAGTGTTTTAAAAGTTGATAATGTATTTGGTCTGGACCAGCTGCAGTATCATGACATTTGTCTAAAGAGTCAATTTACTCTGTGATCGAAAAAGGTTTATTATAATCTTCCTCATTATTTGAATCAAAATTCAGAGGTTTGCTTTCTTTAGTTAATTTAATGTTTTGAAATCTTTGGTCATAATTATGTGAAGAAGAGTTTTTTGAAAAAGCTTCACCAAGAGTATTAGCAATGTCTTCTTTGGTAGATGTAGTAGTCTGGTCAGATTGTTTAAGATGAGAAACATTTGAAGTTTTTCCTTTTCCACTTATTTTACGAATCATTTCCCACACTTTTTTAACCGATGACCTAGAATTAAGTTTAGAAACGTATGAATGCCAGGAGTTTTTCTTTGCTTGTTTTATAGTTCTGCGAGATTTTGCTCTGAGAATCTTAACTGATTGCAAATTGTCTTTTGTCGGTCGAATATTAAATTTTTAACGGCCGCTCTACGTTTTCGAATGTCGGTCTTACAATCATCGTTATACCATGGTTTATTTTTTGATTTGCCATTTCTTGAAGTTTTTGGAATGGACTTGTCTGCAATATCTGATAAAATGACAGAAAACCGATCAATAGGATCAAAAAAATTGGCGGAATTCTCCAAAGACAAATCATTTTTGCATAAATACTGATATTGCTGCCAGTCAGCTTTATTAAATTTAAAATAAGAGGAATCAGCTGATGTTTGCTGAACAATACTTGATAATATAATCGGGAAATGATCACTCCCATGTAAGTCATCTAGCACCCTCCATTCGAAGTCAAGAAAAAGGCTTGGTTGACAAATTGACAAATCAAGAGAAGAGTAGTGTCCTGTAGCAGGATGTAGGTATGTTTTGGATTTATCATTCAGTAAGCAGAGAGAATTTCTTTCAATAAAGGTTTCAATAATTTGACCTCTAGCATTGCTATCAGAACAACCCCAAAACTCGTGGTGACCACTGAAATCTCCCATCAGAATAAACGGTTGCGGTAGTTGATTGATCAGGTTGTCAAGATCTTCAAGACTAAGTTTAAATTTAGGAGGTATATATATTGAACAAAATGTTATAGGTCGATCCATAGTTACATGCAATGCAACTGACTGAATGGTAGTATTCAAAACAATTTCTCTATGCGGATGTGCATTATTTATTAAAATTGATGCGCCACCAGAAGCCTTTTCTGAACTTTTATTGATAAAGTTATACGTTGAATAATTTTTAAAGGATATGTTGTCACTTTCTTTCAAAAAGGTTTCACTTAAACACATCAAAGAGGGATTATATTTTGATAGAAGAAGGAGAATTTCATTATAATTAGCTTTAAGTCCACGGCAGTTCCACTGGATTATTTTATTCGACATAAATATGTTCTATCTGGAAACATGGTATTCACACTATACAGTCTTCTCAGGAGAAGACATCCTAGTAATCTTTTTCTCCGTTAAAGGTTTAGGAGGTATGGCAGGAGGCTTAGACGAACGTCCATCCTCCTCGTCCTCCATATCTACATCTACTGCTAGATGTTGAAACCGGTTGTAGTGGTTAATGGGATCATTAGATCCCTTCCCCACTCCACCGGTATTTAGTTCAATTTTTTGTCTAGGTGTTTTATTCACCTTTACCGATGATGAAGTACTTGTTGAATTGTTAGATACATTGCTTGTTCGTTGTTGTTGTGACTTGTAATTAGGGATGTTTTGTATTGCAGCTGGAGCTTGACCTTGAGGATTTTTCTGTACATTTGATTGTTGTTTGCTAGGTTCCGAAGTTGGGGCTGGATTTTGAGAAATGGTCACTGAATCTGTTTGAGTAAAAGCATCAATACACTGTGTTGTTTTGTTAGCGACAGATTTAGTGATTGATGAATAAGTTTGTGCGAGTGATGGAGATGTAAATCTAGCATTGGCAATTTGCCTGGCTTCTGGAAATCCAATGCCTTGTGTGAACTTGACATGAAGAACTTCCTTCTCGAGTTTCCACGTCTTGCAGTCGCGATACCTGGCTGAATGTGGCTCGCCGCAATTCACACAACGCACTGTATAATTGCACTTGTCCTCGTCATGGGAATGGCCATCTCGACAGCACTTTGGGCAAATGTGATCACTTTTACAGTTTCTCTCGTTGTGTCCGAACTTAAAGCAGCAGTAGCATTGAAGTGGATTAGGGATATAGGTTGTAACTTTTGTCATGAGGTATCCAACTTTTATGACTGAAGGAAGGAAAGGTATGCCGAAAGTAAGAATAATAGTGTTTGTGTTTATTTCTTTTCCTAATCGTTTAATTTAGATTCGTCTAGCTGCCGTGACATGTTGATCAGCAAGGCCGTGCACAATTTCCGACTCCGAAACTCCAGCAAGATCAGGACAGCGGATGACCCCCCTTGAGGAATTCAGAGTGCGGTGTGCAATGCACTTACATGGCCGGTTGAAGAAGGATGTTAGTTTAAGTAAATTTTGAGCATGTGCTGCTTTTTCTACTTCAACGAGCAGATCCCCTGTGCGTAACTTTTTAACGGACTTCGGAACACCAGCTACACTTTGAAGTGTTTTTTCAATTACGAATGGAGAAAGACTTGTCATTTTAAAAGTTTCATCAGTTGACTGAATTTACAGAAATCTTGGAAATGCCATGTTGGATGAGTATGGTCGGTGAGAGGGATTCTCACCTTCCGTGCCATCTGAGTCTGTTTCGGTATGCGGTCGTTTGTTTTTATTTTGATTTTCCATGATGAATTTGTTAACATTCGTCACTCGCAGCCCCCACCCGCCGCGGAGTCCAACAAGGGAACATGTAAGCAGAGCGGATATCCAGCTCAAACATGTTAGGGATACTGTAGTGATATACTCGGACAGGTATTTTGCAATCTTGTTTATATCACCAGCTGTATTGCAAAAATGCAATAAGGGGATTCAAGGGATTGCTACTTTACTCAACCAATTGACCCTAAGCCACCGCCTTCTAGGAAATAGAAATTGTAATACATATTGCCATGACGTGTTCAATACTTTTGTGTGAACGTACTATGAAAGTTGCTGAAAGCAGTAAAATGTGACAAGAAAAGGAAAGTACATTTGATTTTGTGTGACGTTAATTTGCCAAAAGAAGATAATTGTGCATTGTCAAAAGGAAAAAAAAACCTGATGCAATTTGATATGACGAATTAGAAGATGTAAGAGTAATTAAAGAGCAATTTCCTAGGGCTTGGCATGACCAGCCGATTGATCGTATCAGGCCAATACGACCGCCAAAAACGTCTAGACCGAATTAGAGGCCAAAAATGTGTGTTGGCACCTACATCCCGAAAACGGGATGCACACATGTAAACAAGCAAGCATCACCTCCCCGGGGTGCTATGGGGCACCTCAACATCCAGGACCCTCCTCTCCGGCTTACGGGCCGCCACCCACGGCAAACGGGTGGCTCCATTTTCGGGGTGTCGTACCTCTCTGCATGGAGATACAGCCGGCATTTTCTACCCCCCCCCCCACGCCGGCAAGGGGCATCGAGTCTTATTTGCCCTAAATCTAAAACAGTAGATAAAATATAGTAGCGTTCTTTCTTGGTCGCAAAAAAGCATTGACGTCACAGCACGTTAACGTGACGTCATTCTAGTGTAAGCTTGTTTTAATTAAAAGAGACAAACATATTAGAATGTTATATTTTAAACAATGAAACAAACAAACACATAGTAGCATAAAGAATCGTCCATACTAAATATTGACAGGAGTTTAAGACATATTTAAATGAATTACATAGCGTACGTGACATGTTAAGAAAACAGTATGGGGATTTGGAATGCCCTAAAAAAAAATTTAAAATAATTTTTACAAGAAATATTTCGCACTTTATACATATATAGTGTTACATGTATGTGATGTTCTTCACGTTCATGTATTACTATATTTGTTTACTTTGGGTACCATGTAAACAATTTTAACAGAACCAACCATTTCCTTGCCATGTCCGGGGAGGACCCCAAACTACAACTCGCATGTATACACCAAAATAAAAATCTAAGTCTACCGACGCAGAATTTAGATTTTTGAAAATTATTCGAGTAAGCCCAGGTCCACATTTTATCATTCTTTTACGTTATGGTGGTGGTCTCTCGAACTCCCTCACCTTTAAAGAGATTTTTTGCCAGAACTATTTATCTAAGACCCCTAAAACACGCACAGAATTCACCATTTATGTTTATACAGAATGTTTAAAAAATATCTAGGTGGAAGACTATCACCCCGACAACACTAGCACATTAAAACAACAAATCAATACAATGTCATAGGAAGCGTCATTTGAGACCCCTTTCACACGCTCAGGAATCTACAAGTTTGGTTGTTTTTATACGAAAACTATATCTCGGGAGGGAACTCTTTTTATAGGAGATCTTCTCTCATTTTCTCTCTCTCTCTCTCTCTCTCTCTCTCTCTCTCTCTCTCTCGTGTGCGTAATGTAACAAGAGGGTCAAGATGGCCCTAGGTCGCTCACCTGAGAAACACACCATAACAGTGTAAACATGTTTGACCTAGTGATTTCATAGAAACAAATATTCTGGCCAATTTTCATTAGGATTGGACCAAAAATGTGGTCTATTGAGTTTAAAGAAGTATTTTCGTTGATATGACCTTGTGACTTAGTTTTTGATATGACCTAGTGGCTAAGTTTTAGGCCCCTAATGATCCATATTCAAAAGTGACCTAAATTTCATCAAGGCAATTATTCTGACCAAAGTTGAAAAATACACCTTCTATCGCATACACAATGTTTTTCTCTGATATGACCTAATGACCTAGTGACCTAGTTTTTGACCCCAGATGACCCATTGTCAAACCTAACCTAGCTTTCATCAAGGCAATCATTATGAATAAATTTCATGAAAACCAATTGAAAAATACAGCCTCTATCGCATACACAAGGTATTTCTTTGATTTAATCTAGTGACCTAGTTTTTAATCCCAGATAACTCATTTTCAAACCTGAACTAGACTTTATTAAGGCAATCATTTTGACAAAATTTCATGAAGATCAATTGAAAAATACAACCTCTATAGCATACACAAGGTTTCTCTTTGATTTTACCTTGTGGCCTACTTTTGGAAACTAGAAAACCCATATTCGAACTCGACCTTGAATTTATCAAGACAATTATTCTAACCGAATTTCATGAAGATCAATTGAATTTGTCCTTGATTTGATGAAGGCAATCATTTTAACTAAAGTTCATGAAGATAAATTGAAAAATACAGCCTCTATCGCATACACAAGCTAAATGTTGACAGACGATAGACTGACGCCGGACATCGGGCGATCACATTGCTCAGGTGAGCTTAAAATGAGAACAGCTCCTGATGTAGGAAAAGAACTACCAAAAACGTTCCATTTCATGATCCTTAACACATCATATGTACCCTTGCAACGCATTTTGTCGGCGAATTTTGGTAGTGCACAACCAAGATGCGTTGCTACCATCTTGAGGTGTAAAAGTGCATTATCGCAAATATCATGGCGTTAGGTGAAATCTCAGGACACTTAATCTCAGTCAAAGACCTCGATTAATATCGGCATACAAAGTATGGAGTGGAGTCTTGGAGTTGCGTCTGGATTGAGATTTTGAAGTGACCTTTGAATGAAAAATTGGAGTGAGATTTGGGGGTCAAAATCATAATTATGTTTTGCTTTGTTTTTCATATCAGATATATTGATTACATGATGAAGGTCGTATCAAAAATAAAATTGTGGAAAAAGAAAGTTGTTAGAAATAGCGCAGCTACTGATAATGATGATGATGATGATGATGATAGTGTTTGCAGTGTTATTTTATGATGATGTTCATGCTAATACTACCTTTGTCAATGTTTTTTAGTATGCTGATGACGAAAATGCAGCTGATGATGTTAATAGCACTGATGTTGTTTTGTAGAGGGGTGGGGAAGAATGACATGTAGTTATTCCGCTCCTTAATGATGATTTTGTCTTCATTTTTATCGCTGCTGCTGCTGGTGGTGATGATGATTTTGATGACAGGATGTTTTTGATGATGTTGATAGCTATCGATGAAGAAATTTTCATTTAAATGTTGTCAATGAATTAAGAATGGCACTTTTATGGTAATGATGATGCCCTAACTTGTTGTTATTAATGAAAATTATTGATGTCTGTGATGCTGAAAGTGTAGTTAAAATGTCTTGAAGTGATACTTCAGTTAAGTGTAATAACTGTATATCAGGTTTTATTTTTTTAACCCTAACCCATCATCTCACTAATATCAGCATCAGAAAAATCCACATGATCTTTGTAGCAATATTGAATTGGAAAGCCCGTGATTGGAACAGTTTAACTTTTTCAAATCATTTTAACACCAGTTTTGAATTTCTCAACCAGAGAAAAACAACTTGTCAATTTGGAGCATGAAATTGTTTACCTTGTTTATATTTTATATCGAACACACATCGCTTATCGGTGCAAGTCATGTCATTATTCGACTGCTGCATGTTAGGGTACTCCATTATCACCGATCTAATTACTATGTCTTCTAATCATGAACAATTCTTAAGCGATAACAGGCAACAATAAATAAAATTGCTTTTGTTGTGGAAAGAGGACCATTAGAAGGGTTAGAAGGTAAACCTGCATATTGTTTAGTGTGTGCCTTATAATCCATTCATTATGTAATCATTTATGCTTTGGTACATACAAATGTCACAGAGACATGAATAACATTTTTAATTGGTATCATCATCATCATTATCATCATCATTATCACCACTTTCATCCCAGCCATAATGACAGTCATCTTACTAGCAGCAACACCATCATGGAGATGGATAAATGTCATGTAGTAGGTATGATTCTGTTAGATCTCCAAAAGGCTTTCGACACAGTAGACCATTCCATTCTGGTACTCATTCTGCTTCTGCTCCCATTACATGTGGAGTTCCACAGGGGTCTATACTAGGCCCTCTTTTATTTTTAATTTACGTCAACGATATGTCAGCTGTGGTTAAAAACAAGCTTTTATTATATGCAGATGATTCTGGTATACTTGTTTCAGGTAAATGTAAGTCATCTGTAGAAAAATCTTTGAAAGATGACCTGCATCTTGTCAGTCAATGGTTGGTAGATAATAAGTTGTCACTTCATTTAGATAAAACTGAGTCAGTCTTATTTAGATCTAAACATAGAATAAGGTCAAATCCAACTCTTGATATTACATGTAATGGTACAACTATTGAACCAACTTCTACTGTCAAATATCTTGGTGCATCCCTTGATCAGACCCTATCTTTCGATTCAATGGCTCGCTCCATATTAAAAAAGGCTAACGCAAGGTTAAAATATCTATATCGGAAGAAACGTTATCTTACTCAACACACCAAGAAACTTCTTGTCATGGCCCTAATCCAATGTCATTTTGATTACGCCTGTTCTATATGATACCATAGTCTGACTCAGTTACTTAAATCCAAGCTCCAAACCACACAGAATAAGTTAATGAGGTTTGTTCTGGACCTTGATGCTAGGTCGCACATTGGCCCAGAGCACTTTAAATCTCTCAACTGGTTACCAGTCAACAAACGTGTAGACCAGATTATCCTGTGTCATGTTTTTAAGATAAAAAATGGGTTAGCCCCGGACTACATGGGAGACAATGTTTTCCACAGGATACTGTTCATTCATATAGGACAAGGTTAAGTCACAAAGGTGCTTTTGCTGTTCCAAAGGTCAAAGGTTTTGGGTTAAAGTCCTTTTTCTTTTCTGGTATTTCCCTATGGAATAAGTTGCCTGCTAGTATAGCACAGACTGAGAAATTACCTGTTTTTAAAACGTTAGTAAAGAATTATTTACTAGACAGTTTAGCATAATTACTTTAATGTGTTTTAATAACTATTCTTATGGCCTTCGATGTATGAACATTTTAATTTAAGCTCGCAATTTTACTTTTTGATATAATTGTGCAATTTCCATCTAGTCACATAATTCTTTATTTGATATAGCTGTGTAATTTCCATCTAGTCACATACTTCAATTTCCATCTAGTCACATAATTCTGTAAACTCTGTTATGCCTCTCTGTGTCATGCCACCAACACAATGGAAATAAGAGTTTTCTCTTTTTTGTGTAATCCTTGGTGACGGTGTGCCTGTCATGGCTATTTTTAATTTCATGTATGCATTATGTTATTATGCTGTAATTACTATACATGTTGTTTTTAATTGTCCATGTATGTGTACTCCTCACCGAAATAAATCTATCTAATCTATCACAATCACCATAACCACCATCATCATCAATATTTTCATTTTTATCGCCACCACCACCATCATCATCATAATCATCACCACCGCCAACAACAACAACATATAATCATCGTTATCATTGCCATCATAATCTTCATGAACATCATCAACACAATCACCACAGCCTTCATCATCATCATCGTCATCGTCATCATCTGTCATTACATCATCATTATCTTTAGTTTTACTGATGTTTTTGCTGATGAACACAATGAAAACAGTTTGGTCGTATTAATAGTTTTTTTTGTTGTAAACATATTTCTATAAAACAAGTCAGCATCATTCCCATAATTAAAAGTATAACTACCAGTCTCACATTATATCAAACAATCACCAAAGCAACAACAACATTCATTAATCATTATTGTACTTCGTCTTCTGAAATTTCACCAATAATACCACTGCTTTTAATCTTAACTTTTCAAACTTTGAATGAAAAACTATATTTAATTTGACTCTAAAATCTTACTCCAAAATTAGACTCAAAGATATCTCCAAGACCTAACTTCAGACTCCACTCCAAGACTCCACTCCATATTTTGTCGTATGCCATTAAATATCTTCGTAGAAAATATCACACCGGCACTCGTACCGGTCCTTTAACTATTACTTACGCTCTGCACTAAATCCTAAAGGAGTGATATTTCCCATTCCGGCAAAATTTAATTATATATAAATAGACTTAATGCGAGATTTAAAAGGCCATAATTATGATAATGATTCAAAGCCGTTTAAAAATGTTAGATACAAAGTCTCCTATGCAAAGTGAAAAGTTACCTACCTTTGTACTAGGGAACTTCGTTGTAAGTTCATTTATAAAACGGTTCATCAAAATATCTACAGCTTTCATTATATCCTGTATTTCTTCATTTTCGAAATCAACACACACTTTATTTTTAATTTCTTCGCATAGATATTCCATTATGGCGGTGTAGACATTATACACAGGTGTCACCCCCTATAATTGACTGTATTCCCCCTCCTCCTGTTGCGACCGATCAAAACAAACAACGGTAAGAAATCGTTTCATATTAAATATTTTGCTTTACAATGTGTGTATTTTTAAGTTTTACGGTAAGTTAAATATAAATATGTGTATGTGGTGATATAATAGATGAAACAGACAAGTAATGTTAACAAAATGTTGACTGATCACACTCATTGCATAGAAATTCACTCGACCAATTGGCGAAACCGGTGGATAACATGTCAAATTGATCTGCAATCCAATAATCCATGGTGCTTTCTAAAATATGCTTGCTTACTCCATAAATATATGTTAATAAGATGTTGCACAGCTGTTGCGTTTTTGAAAGAAATTACTTATCTAGACGGTAAAAAGCATTCACAGTATGTAGACTTACTTGATCTGAACTCTTGTTTCTGAAACATTAGTCCTCCACCTCTGATTCATGTGGGGAAGTTGCAGTTACTTGCGGAGAGCAGGTTTGTACTGGTACAGAATCCAAGAACACTGGTTAGGTTAACTGCCCGCCGTTACATGACTGAAATACGGTTGAAAAACGGCGTCCCCCTCCCCCTAAAGCAAAGAACTCTTATTTGCGACTAACACCATTTTTCGACTTTAGTATGCGATTTATGTAAATGAAATAAAAATACATACCTAAGTGTCTCGATCGGTCAGTCTTCGTGTATGTAATGTCATTCAATGTTTGTTTGTTTGTTTTGGGTTTAACGCCGTTTTCAACAGTATTTCAGTCATGTAACGGCGGGCAGTTAATCTAACCAGTGTTCCTGGATTCTGTACCAGTACAAACCTGTTCTCCGCAAGTAACTGCCAACTTCCCCACATGAATTATCAGAGGTGGAGGATGAATGATTTCAGACACAATGTCTTTTATCAAATCGTCACGGAGAACATACGCTCCGCCCGGGGATCGAACTCGCGACCCCGCAATCCGTAGACCAACGCTCTCCTTTTTGAGCTAAGCGGGCGGGCTATCGAACCTCTAATCTATTGGGGGCTTGGGGTCTGTGACTCGCAATCCTATCGAATTATATAATGCGTTTGAATGCTTCAGTATCGTTTACATGCAAGTATTCCGTGTTGGTTTTACAGGCATATACTCTCATAAAATACAAAATTAGAAACCGAAAGTAAACACGGGGTCCCTAGTATGTCACGCAAGAAATTACTTTTATTTTTGTTTTGTGATCTTGGCCTCAATTTTTTGCTATAATTTTACCTATAACCACACTAACACATTATAAAAAAGAAACAAATCATGTTCAGCTTCCCATAAATATAAATATACACACCCACAACGCACATTAATCGCTTTAAAGTAGTTTTGCCCATATGTCGCAACAGGAAGAGGGGGAATACAGTCGTTTATAGGGGGTGGGTGCAGGCATTATGCGCTTGCGGGTTCATTTAAACAATCTATAAATAAATTACTGCTCGGTTATATATTTAAATCAGCAATCTTATTCGAGCGTATAAAAACTACATGTACAGTATAGCTTATAAAACATTTTGAAAGGTCATAAACCTACTGTTGCCGGTGTAATGAAGTATTTCGACCCCCATAGAATAACGACCCCCACCCCCGCCCGGTCATTATTCTATAGAAAATGTGACTCATTTCCTGTAAAATATTGACTCCCCTTATAAAAAAACTGACTCCCTTTAAAAACTCTATAGAATAACGACCCCGGTCATTATTTTATAGAAAAACTGACCCCTCCAACTAAAATACTGACTCCCTAAAGATGACTCCCTTCGAATCTCATAGAATAACGACCCCGGTTATTATTCTATAGAAAAAGTGACTCCTTCCATGTAAAATACTCACTGCCGAAATTACTACATTCGAACTCTCATACAATATCGATTCCCGGACATTATTCTATTTAAAAAAGTTACTCTTTCCGTGTAAAACACCGGCTCCTAAAAAGACTTTCGACGATAATACCTATTAAAAAGTGATCCCCACCAAACCTAACGGACAATTTTACTAGATCTACAACTCTAATACCCTCCATTGCCAATAGTTAACATTTTGATTGTACTTCTACTACTGGTGCCGCTACTTCTATTGCTATTACTACATGTACTGCTTCTTCTTCTACTACTACTACTACTACTTCTACTACTAGACATTTCCGAATTAAGTCTACGTGGACTGTGAACACCTAAGACGATCGATTTTTCAAGAGGACCTTCTCAACATGATAATTTTAATTTATGTGTAGTAGGAAAACATTCAGGTCTGGCTTATCATGTCACCGCACAGTATAAGATTTGGATTTGTCTGTCCGTCCGTCTGTTCGCCAGAGAAATGTTTTGTTATGCCTATCGCAAAAAGTATTTGATCAAGCGTCATAACACTTTCCTGAAATGTTCTTCAATATTATAACTTGCGCAACTGCGACAAAGTTGAAAAGATTAGCCCGGGCTAATCTGATCGCAATGTATCCGTATTCCATCGTCGTCGTCGTCCGAAATGAAAAAAAAAATCTAAATTGGGTCTGCTGGGATCAAAATGTAGGTCAGCATGTAAAACATTGTGAAAACTGTAGAAAACGTAATATCTTGCGTCTCCATTCCTTTGTTGTTATTATACGCCCGAAGGAACGTATTTTTGGATACCCCAGGTGTTCATCTGACCGACTGTCTGTCTGTGTGTCCGTCTGTCTGTTAGCAATTTCGTGTCGACTCCGCTCTGTAACTCGTGAACCCCTTGAAGGATGTTAAACAAACTTGATACAAATGTTCTCCACATCAAGACGACGTGCAGAGCGCCTGTATCAGGTGGCTCGCTTTAAGGCAAATGTTACACTTAGGGGTCGAGGTCATATAACTTTGTTTCGTGTCCGCTCTGTAACTCTTGATCTCCTTGAAGGATTTTACAGAAACATTGCACAAATGTCCATCAGAGCGCATGTTTTGGATAGCTGGCTACAAGGTCAATGTCACACTTAGGGGTCAAAGGTCATATAACTTTGTTTCGAGTGCGATATGTAACTATTGAACTGCTTTAAGGATTTAAAAAAAAAAAACTTAGCACAAATGTTCACCACACTGAGACGACGTACAGAGCACATGACTCGCTTCAAGGTAAAGGTCACACTTAGAGGTTAAAGGTCACATGACTTTGTTTTGTGTTTATGTTGCTTTGTATTGCGGTGTTCTTGTTTTTATTTGGCAGATTCCTTTTTTCACTTACAATATTTTTTATCGAATAAGTTTCGTTTTATGTTACTATAAATAGGTTATTTTGTAACTTTTTTATTATTGGCCGTAGGTAAAAACCGAGACTACTTTTCTTTGGTACAACATGGATGGTACCTGCAAAGTTAATATGTATTTTGACATATCTGTACCTGGTAATGATTTTAGTGGACTTAGAGTTTTTCGGGGAATTTCTTCCCTTTGTTGTCCTTTTCCTTAGGGCTTCAACAGTAAAGTTCTTTTAATTTTGTCCCCATCCTCTGATATTTGACTTAATTAAAAACTTTAACCAAAAATTCTAAGTTAAAAAGGAACATAATTCTGTCAAAATTCAATCAGAGTTATGAGGATTGTTTTTCCTGGTGTAGACTTCGATAGTAAATAACCATTTTAAGTTTCAAGTCAATAGCTTTAATAGTAACAGAGATATTTGACTTGATCAAAAACTTTAAGCAAACATTCTAATTTAAAAGGGGGCATTATTCTGTCAAAATTCAAATCAGAGTTTAAGGGATTGTTTCTCCTGGTGTAGACCTTGATAGTAAATAAGTATTTTAAGTTTCAAGTCAATAGCTTTGATAGTAACAGATATTTGACTTTATCAAAAACTTTGAACCAACGGCGACGCCGACGCCGGAGCGAGTGCAATAGCTCTACTTTTTCTTCGAAAAGTCGAGCTAAAAACAGGCACATCCAAATTTATATCACCTACCGCATAGTGATGATATAATAACCCAAACATTATTGCCGTTATAAACTATTTTTCCTACCGCTCATAATATAATCAAATTATGTTGAAACTGTCCCCTTGAAAAATCGATCGTCTTAGGTGTCCACAGTCCACGTAGACTTAATTCGCAAATGTCTACTACTACTTCTACTACTACAACTACTACTACTGATACTACTATACCTGCTTCCACTAATACGTCTTGTACATCTACCTCTTCTTCTCCTGCTGCTGTTGTTGCTGTCACTTATTCCTCTTCTGCTGCTGCTGCTGCTGCTGCTGCTACTGCAACTGCCACTACCACTGCCACTACTACTACTACTACTACTACTACTTTCTATTGTTGCCGCTACCGTACTTTACTGCCACTGCTAAGTATTGCAACTTCTATTAATACTAAGTTCTATGCTTAGCCTAGCAGTTTCTTGTGCAGTTTTCTTCTGAAGAATTACTTCATACCGAAGTTTGCAGGGATTATTTTGACACTGGTGTGTTTTGTGAACGTATTGTGAATTGTTATTTTCCTGAAAAAAAACATGTATACACCAAGATACAGCGTCTAGAAATAGAATCCCTTTTCCCGTTGCGGAATGCTCTGATTTCTGTGTCAAGTGATGGTATCTGGGGCTAATGGTCAAACGGAAGGACGGACCGACGGACAAGGGCAAATCTATATGCCCCCCTTCCCCCGAGTGGGGGCATAAAATGCAGCAATTAGGACATGAGTTATCACTAAATTTGACCAAAAGACCGGGGGTCGTTTTTTTATGGGAGTCAATATTCTTCGTGAGGTTCAGTTTACTTCACGTGGGGGAGTCATAGTACTATGATCTGGAGGTCATAATACTATGACCGGGGGTCACTTTTTCTATAGAATAATGACCGGGGGGATCATTATTCTATGGGGGTCGAAATACTTCATTACACCGGCGTAGGTTCACATATTCTTCAGCCATTTTTAAAATGCGACTTTTTTTGTTGTTGTTGTCTTCTTGGGGTCATCTGAGAACTTGTGGTTTGTATGATGGGATAACCTTGTTTAAAGATGTACATTTTCTTTTCAACGAGACAGTTTTAAATAAGTTATTTTTAAAATGTATAAATGCCACAATTTTTCTTTTACAGAATATCAGGCACTTCACAAAACACAAAACACAAAATAGGTCGGTGTTTCAGGCATGTATAAACTAGGGCATGTGAGGCGCAAAATCACTTGAAATGCACGTACAGGAGAAAATCGAGATCGAATGTTTACACTTTTGACAAGATAGAGGCCATCATATTCATGATAAATTGAGGTATATGGACGAAATAGCCCGAAATGACCTAAAGTAGGCATTATTCTTTTAAAATGACAAATATTTCTTTGAAAAATGTACTTAGAATTTTGCATGACATTCTGTAGAAACGTATCAATTACCCCATCTTCTCCAGGAAATGTTGTACTGTAGGTACAGGTGACGTTAAATTCAAATGAACCAATTATATCTGCACACCTTACCGAAATAAAAGTATATATATAGATTCTAAATCTAATGGGTTATACTAAGAAAATTTCCACAGAACTCAAAAAATGAAAATGCAGTTTGCGAGTAGTTACACGAACCTAATAGCTTACCTTTTCTTCTTTGGTTCCTTGAATTCGCGAATGTCCGTATGATTTCGACTGACGATTAAGTGCTTTTAAGAGTGGAACTTTATCGTACCACAATTCTTTAAGTTCTTTGGATACTTTATTTTATAATTCTTATTTCTCGTCAGGGAAGCAAAATGAAATGTGTACATTTGTTTTGTTGCGTGTGCGCTCTGATGGGAAGGATAGCTGCTGTAGTGTCCACTTTTCTGCCTGCATCTTCGAATGTTGCAAATACATCACTCATTGTGGAATAATTTAAACAAGGTTTAACATACAAGTTAAAGCATAGCAAAAGTTCCTTCTAGGGCATATCTATATAAATATAAAATGATCATCTTGTAAAATCTTGTAAAATATTGGTTGCAATGTCTGTTTTATACAGCCAAAATATTTCAAGTAAGTATTTACGCTAGTTATTTAACATAAATTGTTAAATCCAACAACAAATTAAATCTGTTACCACTTTCAGTAGAGTAAATACGGCAATAAGACATTGACCCGGTTTACGATTCGATGCGTGAATTTGTTGCGCATAATTAGAGGGTCGCAATGGGGTTTGTTTTCATATATTAACTATGCATTTCAAGGTAACGATAATATTTAGTTGTTTACATTTAAATTTGCTGATATATGTCTATCTGGTCGACTGAATGTATGTTATGTTCCTCAAGAATGGAGGAAATAACATCCTCGGGTTTAGTAACGCGTTCAGTCAGAGAGTCGCCTCAATTAGGAAAGAATAGTCTAACGTCAGAGGTTATTTCTAAGGTCACGGAGTTTTATTGGCCAGCTTGTAATGACAACAGCTTTCGGTATCAGTAGCTCAGCCAAGTGTGACTTATTGAACTATAATATTCCTCCTCAAGAGAAGGAATAATAATGAAATTCTTGGATTTTTGCTACTTAGGCATGGCATTTTATTGTCATTGCGTCAACTGAAACGGATCCTGCAAATGCTGAGCCTGAAAGCCAATGGAAAGTGTTGTTGATGTAGGCGACAGAGAAATGTTGAGAAGTGGGCAAACTGTTGGTTATTATAAATTGTGGCACCGTCTAAAAGGAACCACAATATGCATGTATCATGAATGTAATGAAGACACTGGAACTTCAAAAGACGGTTCTATTGTGCAAAAAGACCAAACAACGTTTGGTATTTAGACAGATACAAGTTGAAACCCTTCGGATTTTGTATACATGGTGCGATAGATGGTTTTAGCAGGAAACTAATCTGGTTAGAGTTTTCAGTCCAAAACTAATTGCCAAATATTTTTGGACGCACTAAAGAAAACTGAAAAGGCACCCCGTATATAGTGCTGTGATGCTGGCACAGAAAACTCTGTTGTTTGCCTTCTACAGCAATTCTTTCGGCATTATGCAGCCGACCTCTTTGCTGGGAGTCGAAGCGTTTTTATTGGAAAAGGCACTTCTAACCAGCGCATTGAACGATGTTGAGGCACTCTACGGCAACAAGGATTACAGTGGAGGCTGAACTTCGTTCAGGACTTACGTGATTCTGGCCGTACAACAATGGAACGTACATGATATACGACACCAACATTATTTTGAAGAACTTTACGGAAAACCTGACGTCATGTACTTTTTACCGGTCATGAATCGGTGACTGACCATCGTGATGTGAGAATTTGCAAAGACATTGATGAATTTAATGAGTTAGGTCATATTTTAAAGCCAGGCCTTCAAATGCCATTAGATGTTGATGCCGCACTGCAGTTATTCTTAGATTTAAATGATTTAGTGACGACACATTCGTACTGGTTCAACATTTGCATATATATACTCAAATATCTGTTTTCATGTCTCACAAATCAGTAGTGACATTTTAGTCTTTTTAACTGATTGGGACCAGAGAAGCTATATTTTCTCTCTCTGAAAGTTAACTGGATCTCGAGGATACGCCGAATATATAGAGATAGTTTGCATCAAGGGATATAATTAAATTCAGAACAGTTCACTTTCCCATATGTGAGATCCGCTAGGATACAAGTTTGCATTATAGATTATTATATATTATTATTATATATATAATTTAGAAATTCAACTTTTGAGTATGATTAGAAAGAAAGACAAACCAGACAGTTTTTTTCTTATATTTCGTTATAGCATTTACATGTACATTTTTACAGAAAAATCCAGGTAAAATGTGAAAGGGAAAGAAACATTTCAGTGGGGAAATGTCAACATAGTATGTGGAAAACAATGAAAACAGAACAGAAACGAAAACTAAACGTATGAAGACTATTAAAGAAAAAGTAAAATTTTACCTGTTTCTAATTCTGAGTTTGTAGCCTGATGAATGCAGTTTCACATTTCATTCCTTCTCTTGAACAGATTCTATCAAACCAAGTCGGCTATCATTATATTTAGTTGTGTTTTATGTTTCCGATGGATCATCTTAAAATGTTTATTAACTATCACAACAAGAGCATGTTAGTGTTGTGTGTAATTAGTCTCCTCGTAATCGGATTCAGTGTTATTACATTTTTTCTGGTCCTTTGATTTATACATAATTTATTTTAGGTCGGTGGTGAAGGAAGTTCTACAACTTCTATTAATCATTCTCGACACCTCATTCCTAATGGAATCCATCGCCACGAGGGTATGAGCTCGAGTGAAGAGGCCAGTTTTCCTTTTAATGCTGAGCGCCAAGCAAGCGAGTTACTGGTAACATTTTTCACGTCTTTGGTATGACGCGGCCGGGGATCGAACCCACGACCTACCGCACTCGAAGCGGACGCTCTACCACTAGGCTATCGAGGCTTTCTGGTCCTTTGGGATCATGGTGCACATTCAAATTTACTGTTATAAAATTCCGCCTTAGTCGGTGCTGTGCTGGGGCGGTGAGGGAGCGTAAGAAGTGTTTCACATTTAATTACCTCTCACTAATAGACTCAATCAATCCCAGTCTGCTAAGTTCGTTTGCTTGGTCACGTTCTATGCATCCAAATGATCTTCTTAAAGATGTTATTATTGTGTCGTTCAGAATGCACTCAGCATCTTTCTAGAAGGTTTGAATAGTATTAAGTATTTGATCTATTTAACGATTTAGCATAATTGATATGATAAATATAATTCTAGAGCAGTTAATAGGATTTAGAATTGGAGTTATTAATGTGGTACTTTTCAAAGTTTTCACACTTGTGTGTCGGTACAGTACAGTAATTAGCTTTATGTACTGGATCATTTCAAACGACATTTAGGATTATTACGATATCACTAAATGTAATAAATTATACGTTTTTTTATATTTTATATCTATCAAGTTGACATGTTTTTCTAATATCTTGGTTCCCTACCATTTAATAATATTGTTCACATTTTGACAGCTGTTTTGCATTTTCATAAGTTTAAATCTAAAGATTATTTAATCTACGTGTATATTTAATCTTTATTTATATTATTTTTAATCCGGTGTTTGATGTTCAGTGCTGCTTTCCAACAGTGAATGTTTTATTAAAGAGGGATCACTATAATGTATGTGTTTCTATATTAGCTTGTTGCATTTGTAAGTTTTGGAATACTGTCGTTTTTACCTCAAAAATTGCAGGTCATTCTAATTTCAGGATTACGAAAGTACCTTAAACAGAGCAGATATTGTGAAATACTAGTCTGGGCAAATAAATACAAGATAAAAACTGTTATGTAGTGTTGCCTGAACCATGTTTTAAAAATAAACATTTAATACTTGTTGAAGTATAAAATAAAATAACATTTAAAATATGTTTCAAGTAGACATGCTCCCAAATTGATGTAAATTTGTTTACCTTTTCAAAATTTGAATGATTTCATATTCAAGTACTTGTTTTGTAAATAAAAACTTTTAAATTTCTTTTTTTTTAACAAATAAACTAGCATGTGCCATAATAGTATTTTTTATAAAACAGCTATTATGTTTTTCTGATAGTTTAAATGAAAATAAAAAAAGTATTTCCCAAGGGAAATTCCCATGTAAAAATTTTCCCGAATGTTTCCCATGGGAAAACACCGTTCCCATAGGAAGGCCATTTTCCATGTGAAAATTTCTCATAGGAAATCGGCATTTTCCCATGGGAAACATAATATTAGAATAGCAATATCTACTAAAAAATAAGACTAGAATAGTGAAAGTTGTTTGTTGGTATATGGTAGGTATGGGCTATCTTTCAATTCCATTTCTAAGTTCAATAACTTTGTAGAAGTACTTTACGTTTTTGTCAAATATTGTCCGTGGCAAATTGAAATTGGCGGTCACTTTATATGAAAACGCTATCATATTAAGCAAGATCTATATAAAAATCTACAGAATACTAAAAGTAATCTTTCCAGTGTTAGTAGCTAAATAAAATATTATGCAAGAGAGATTACTTTTAGATCATACTTACAAGACATAAGCCTACATGGATAGTTGATATTAACCTTAAGCCTGCTGCCGGCAAGTGATTCTGCCTTTGCGACCAGTGCTGACCAAGATCAGTCTGCACATATGACATGCACTGTTCAGTCAGTAAAATTTAAAGTGAACACCCTTCAAATAATAAATGGTACTGCTTAAATAGAATGATGGACCAGTCCATTATAGAAGTTTAGCAGGGTAAGGGTTCATACAGGATGCTACATGGTTTGAATATTTTGAAAATTTGGTGTGCACCTTGTCACAAACTGACATACCAGCCTCGATGTATCTGTGGTTTAAATGCAGGTATTGCATCATCTTTTTGTAAATTACTCATAACTTAAATTTTCATGTAAATTTTATTAAATTCGGTTCAGTAATTAAGGAAGATCATATCTTTTAAACGTCAGTAATTTATGTGTTTTTATCCCAAAACCACTATAACGGGCCTTAAATTGTCCAATTCACATCCGCGCCAAAGTAATCGGATTTCACGTTTATGTCTTGATTCCCGTGAAAATCGAAATATATGGATATCCACATAACAACAATAATTACTCACATTTCACTGTGAGTAAATCAATTATTTACTGATTTCGTGTTCCTATACTACAAAAACAACAACAACAACAGGTTTTAGGTAACAGGCATTAGTATTTGGCAGCGTTTCAATCGACATGTATTGGCAGCAAAAAATATATATTATATTATATACAAGCGGTACATAAAGCTACTTCTTAGATATTAAGTAGCGAAGTGTCTTTAACACATCAGCACTTGAATGTTATTTTTACGTACATAACTCCATGTATCCGCGGCAAATGTTCCAATAGTAACTGCTTCTCAAACTACTTATTACGTAAAATTCCATTCAAGTTTATTGTTATTTGTTCTGTAGGAGATATAAATAGTAGGAACATGACCAATGCGATGTGTCTTACATCAGTATCTGAAAAAGACTAACTACATATGTTAAATATAATGTCAAAAATAAGCAAAGACACAATATCAAAACGTATGCAGCAGTTCTTTGCAACTGAAAAAGAAACAAACTTCATCATTACTGAAGAGACTGTAGACTTGCTTGTTGCTGAAAGAGGGAGGGTGGGAGGGTTAGTATGCAACAAAAACAACTTCGGTGTGTAACTGCCAAATACCTAGTCTCGAGTGATTGACGAAGGCGAAATCCCCAATAAATAACGCTATAGAAAAGCGCTCAATCGAAACAAAGAAGCGCGAAACTATCAAACCTTGAAAAACATAGACTAGCTTAAAACCCAAAATAGACTAGCAACCACATACTAGTAACAGCGAAAAACGTAAATAATTTTATTTACTCACATTTCACTGTGAGTAAATCAATTATTTACTAATTTCGTGTTCCTATACTACAAAAACAACAACAACAACAGATTTTAGGTAACAGGCATTAGTATTTGGCAGCATTTCAATTGAGCAAACAAAGAAGGTAAATGATTTTAATCTAAATATAAACGACTTACTTTATAAGAAGTTACTAAGTTTTTTATAAGTAATTTATAAGATGATGAAAAATAAAAACATGCTAATCGACCAACCAATTTAATCGTTACAAGAGGAAAGCTACTTTAGTGATAAATATTATTTCTATTATTATGGAAAAAATGATACTTATTGAATACGTATGTTCTATGTTCTCCGCACGGTAGATGTGGAAAACGATCTATGCAAAAGATGGAATTTCAGACAACCCCTCATAAAACGAAATGAGACTGAAGATGTGTCATCTAAACCTGTAACAAATGAACATATTTAATCACAAACGAAGCATTCCCTGTTCATTTAACAGTCAACTCGATACTAAGAGACGCCCAGAAATCAATCAACGGTTAATGTCAAAGAAAGGCGATGTGGAAAACGATCTATGCAAAAGATGGAATTTCAGACAACCCCTCATAAAACGAAATGAGACTGAAGATGTGTCATCTAAACCTGTAACAAATGAACATATTTAATCACAAACGAAGCATTCCCTGTTCATTTAACAGTCAACTCGATACTAAGAGACGCCCAGAAATCAATCAACGGTTAATGTCAAAGAAAGGCGAATAACACAGATCTGTCAAAGATCAACGCCATAAACGACACGAACACCGCTCAATACCGATATCGCAGACAGCTCGATTTCAATTCAATAGACGGCGAACGCAAAAGGCAACGCAACTATAATTAACTCAAGTTTGATCGACAAAAGCGACGCTCCCATAATTCAATGATCAACACCATAAACTGCACGATCGCAGTTTAGTCGGTAGTCAACGCCATAAGCGGCACGATCATATTTCAGTCGACAGTTACACTACAAACGGCAAGACCACAGTTTAATAAACAGTCAACGCCACAATCACAGTTCAATCAACGGTCAACTCCACAGACTGCACGATCACAGTTAATCGACAGTCAACGCCACAAAAAGCACGACCACAGTTCATTCAACGTTCTACACCACGAACTGTAGGACCACAGTTCAATCGGGTCAACGTCATTAACAGCGTGACCACAGTATGCCATAGAGGACAGGACCTCAGTTCAATAAAAAGGTCAACGCCATAAACAGCACGACCACAGTTTTATCAACGGCCAACGCCCCAAAAACGGTACAGCCACAGTTCAATCACCGGTCGACGCCGCAAAATGCACGGCCACATTCAATCAACGGTCGACGGCGCAAAAGGCACGGCCACAGTTCAATCAACGGTCGACGCCACAAAAGGCACGACCACAGAGCAATCAACGGTCAACGCCATAAACGGCACGACCACAGTTCGATCAACGGCCAACGCCACAAAACGGCACAGCCACAATTTTATTGATAGTCAGCGCTATAAATGACACGATCACAGTACAGCCCATGATCAACATATAAATCTAAACACTTATCTTTGTTTGTTGAGTCCATCTTCGCATACTCCTTATAAGGTAGAGATACATCTTTAATAAGTAATGATCGATCTTGGAAATTCCTCACAATACACGGTAAATCACAAATCGATCCATCATTGTCCAACACTTGTCCTGCCAAGTGAATCATCTTTAAACTGTATTAATTCCCCGTTGAAATAAATCCAAAGGTACTGATTTGTGTATTGAAATTGAAAAGAGGCTGAATACTTTTAAATCTCACTGAAACAATTATTTTTCTGTGCTATATTAAAGAACACTGCAAACCTAGACTAAAAAAGTACGAAATTAGTCAATTGATCATTTATTTATCACAAATATATGTACTTGAATATGACATGCTACTTTATGAGCATACAATTAAAAAGTTAATTGTGCGACAAAAATAAATGCTTATAAAGCATTTCTAAAATGAATCACGATTCAAAGTACACATATGTGTAAGAACGAATATTTCACAAATACTGACTGTACTAAGTTCATAAAGAATTACACACAAATCTTCTGTGCACAACAGAGTTCTGTCCACTTATAACCACCGATCATAACTGTTCACTGTCTACGAAATTAAAACGTAGAATATCACTGAAACAAGTTCAAAGATTTAAATTTAAGGTTACTGAAAGTCTATCCTGCAATGAGTCTTTAATATAACCGTCTTTTGCGGTTTCAGATCGCCATCTACCATGTCTTTTCCAAAGACGGTCTTTTGTTCCGGAATTTGCACTAAAAGTTGCGCCACCAGAACGAAATGAATGAAGTCCGAATAACTTATGATCTAACCCAAGCTGATTCAGTTTTTCAATAAATAATTCTCTGACTCTAGAATAAGATAATGGCTTATTAACTTTACGTAATACAAACTGTTTAGTACTACTACAAAACTGAACTGCTCTGAAAAGATACTGACCAGAGTCCTTAATTAAACAAGCTGCACAAAAGTATCTATTCAATAAAGTTACAGGACACGTGATATTTCCTGTCCGTGCCAAAACTACATGCTGACCATCTCTGTATATATCTGTCTTTGATTTTTCAATTTTGATAGAACAATAATTATCAAAAAATTGAATGTTACATGCTTTTAAATTTAAAGCTTCACTGATTCTAAGAAAACCAGCAAATGAAATGACAAAAAGTGTAATAAGCCTTAAATCTGCCAGCGTGCAATTTTCAGAAGCGAATTTATTTACTAAAGTCGATAAAATTTCGACAGTTATAGGTTCTTTTTTGATGAGAGGTTTAGAAACTTTCCTCAAGCAGCCTTCTAAACAAAGTTTAAGCCATTCATCAGAAGAAGGATTAGAAAATTCGCCATTAAGTAAATGTGCCCATTTTATAGCGTAGAAAACTGAGTTCAATTTAGATTTGCTGCAAGAAGTATTTGTATTTTGCATAACAGATACTAAATATAAAGCTACCGTGACCGGTGAAGCCGGAAGGAATGAAAATTTACATTTTTTGCACCATGATACGAATTTACTAAAGCAGTTCTTATACTGACATACGGTAGACTTTTCTTTGCTCGATAAAACAGCTTCTTTCACTTCTGAAAACATCCAAGAGGGCAGAGCCGGATTACTACATTTATCCATAACATCATCCCATCTGTTGGATTTAAAAAGTCCTGTTAAAGAAATAAATACAGATAACACAATGCAGCTAATATGTTCACTAAGTAAACATAATACATGTATATAATACAATGGCTAACATTCTCATTCATAACGCAGTTATCTCCCTTATATGTCACACTCTATCCTGATAACTAATACTTTGCTGGTAAATTTTTCAGAACCAAAAATAGTGGTTTTGAATTTACCTTGAATGTAAATATCAGAACTATTTCTAAAAGCTAAAGTATCTTTAATAAAATCTTTATTTATTGAATTCGGGCCAAACAATAGAGGGAAAAACGGACTAGATGGCCAGTACGGAGCTATCAACGTTCCTTTTGCTCTGCAGAATACTAAATGATTGATAACTTTGGGTATGTAAACTACTGGAGGTACCAACCAATTATTTTCATTTTGTCAGTTTAAAGAAAAGGCATCAACATTTTCTGAAGAAGGGGTCCAGTACAAGGAATTGAACCTTGGTAGTTTGGTATTGTAATCATTTGCGAAACGATCTACAGTGTGTGGGCCAAACATTTGATCAACAAACTGAAAAAATGTATCTGAAACACCATAATCATCATAATCAACCATTTTGCTAAGACTGTCAGCAACTGTGTTTTCATTTCTTCTAATCCACTGTAACTCAAGTGATATGCTATGTGAAATGCATAAGGAATGAATGCCGACAGCTATGTCGTGTAAGTCGAGCTTCATACTACCCTTCTCAAAAATATGTAGACAATTCTGATTATCTGTAAACCAGACCACAGATTTTCCTTTTAACTTAATATCAATTAAACTTTGCAAGGAATACTTAATAGCCAGCAACTCTCTCGCTGTAGAACTCTGCATTTTTTCATCTTCTGACCAAAATTTATGGGCAACTGTCTGATTACATTTGACAATGTAAGCTGCACCAGCTGAGCTAGATGCGTCCGAGTACACTAGTACTGAAGGTAGAGGTTCAACAAGTAATTTTCTAGCAAACGGTGATTTTAGCTGACGTTGCCAAAAAAGAATCGCCTGAACAACATTGTTTTCTATGACCATTTTCCTGTCCCAAGAAACCCTATTTTCAATGAACCTGTAAAACACTTTAGTCTCAAAAAGAGCGCTACTACCTTACACAGGAGCCATGGAAATGATTTTCCCAGACAGCCTCGCTAACTTTCTAGCTGTAGAGCAAGGTAGGTTAGAAATTGTATTATGAATACACTCTAACGTATTTTTAATTCTTCTGTCTGGTATCTTCAGAAAACCTGTTTTTAACTCCCAGACATAACCTACCCATTCTAACACTTGGACGGGTATGAAGACAGACTTTTCAATGTTTATAACAAAACCAGCTTTATACAAAGTTTGTTTAACAAACAAAGCGTCTTTTTGTGCCAGATCGAAGTTTTTGTTTACCCCCCAGCCGTCATCAAGAAAAACAACAATTCGTAAACCAGCAGATCTCCAGTATTTGACCAGAGGACGAAGTAACTTTGTAAAAATGAACGGAGCGCTGCGTAAACCAAAAACTAGCACAGAAAAAACGTAATATTTCTTTTTTCCCATTATATTCCACGAAAAACCTAAGTAAGTATGGTGTATTTGATTAACAGAAAGATGGTGATATCCTGACTTCAGATCAAATTTAAACATATAACCACCAGGGATCAAATACTCCAAAGCAACCTTGTAATCTTCAAACTTTACGTGATCTTTTTTCACATACTGATTTAATACACTGAGGTCTAAAATTAGGCGTTTTTTGCCTGAAGAATTTTCAGCTACCGACAGGGGACTGACATTTCTTGGTTTGGAGGAAACCTGGTATATGCAATTTTTAAGAATAAGATCTTGAATAGCAGATTCAACAAAAATTTTGTTTTTTAAAGCAGATTGATTGTTTTTCATCTCAAAAGGAGGTGGGTTTTCTATAAAAGGAATAGTGTAACCATTGTCTATAAAAGTTAAAATTTCAGTACTAGAAGGTTGTATTGTATCTTTCCAAAATGGCAAAGATTCTTTCAATCTATCTTTTACAGAAATATCAGAAAGTCTGTCGCTATCTTTAAATTCACAAAAAAAACAGATGATTCATGCAAGTAATCATTATGTTGGTTCAAAAATAAATACTTATCATCTGTTGAAAAGTCGTCTGGTTTACTGTTTGGTGGTAATTTCGGAAATACTTGACTGTGCTGAAT